>NC_088400.1:3598069-3603919 GCF_034236695.1 Oncorhynchus nerka
GGATGTTTTTCATCAGCAGGGACTGGGAAACTTGTCAGAATTGAGGAATGATCGATGGTGCTAAATACAGGGAAATTATTGAGGGAAACCTGTTTCAGTCTTCCAGTGATTTGAGACGGGCATGGAGGTTAACCTTCCAGCAGGACAATGTCCCTAAGCATACTACTAAAGCAACACTCGAGTGGTTTAAGGGGACACATTTAAATGTCTTGGAATGGCCTAGTCAAAGCACAGACCTCAATCTAATTGAAAATCTGTGGTACGACTTAAAGATTGCTGTACACCAGCAATCAGCCATGAAGAATGGGAAAAAATCCCAGAGGCTAGAAGTGCCAAGCTTATAGAGACATACCCCAAGAGACATGCAGCTGTAGTTGCTGCAAAAGGCTCAACAAAGTATTGACTTTGGGGGGGGTGAATAGTTATGTACGCTCAATTTTTCAGTTTTTTTGTCAAATTTCTTGTTTGTTTCGCAATAAAAAAATATTTTGCATCTTCAAAGTGTTATGTAAATCAAATTATACAAATCGCCAAAACATGCTGACCAACTCCAATAGGCATATGTGGGCTACAGCGTGTTCAGCGTGTTCAGGAGGACTGGACATGGGAGGACATCCTAAATGGCAAAGGATCCCGGAGCCTCCAGAGACGGCCTCCAGAGACGGTCTCCAGCCCGGAGCCACCAGAGACGGCCTCCAGTCCAGAGCCCGCAGCAACGAGGGTGCCCAGTCCGGGGCCCGCAGCAATGAGGGTGCCCAGTCCGGCCCGCAGCAACGAGGGTTCCCAGTCCGGGGCCCTCAGCAACGAGGGTGCCCAGTCCGGGTGTGAGGGTCAGGGTGTGATTTGGGGTGGGCATTCTACGTTTTGTTTTTCTATGATTTTGTATTTCTATGTTTTGGCCGGGTATGGTTCTCAATCAGGGACAGCTGTCTATCGTGGTCTCTGATTGGGAACCATACTTAGGTAGCCCTTTTTCCCTCCTTTCTTTGTGGGAAGTTGACTTTGTTTATGGCACATAGCCTTTAGCTTCACGGTTTGTTTGGTAGTGTTTATTGTTTTGTTCGGCATCTTTTCTAATCAAGGGACTATGTACGCTCACTACGCTGCACCTTGGTCCTCTTCATTCAACAGCCGTGACATAACTTCCGCGTCGTCAGATTTAAAAATGGCTTTACGGCGAAAGCATAACATGCGATTATCTGAGGACAGTGCCCCACATCAAAATACTTTTAAAACCAGCACAGATGTCACAAAATCACAAATAGTAATTAAATAAATCCCTTACCTTGTAGATCCTCCTCTGTTTGCAATCCCTAAGGTCCCAGCTACACAATGAATGGTAATTTTGTTCAATAAAGTCATCACTTTATATCCCCCAAAAACTGTATATCCAAAATAGTCTAATTTTGTTGGCGCCAATGATCTCAGAATTCCACTCGTTCAACAGCATACAAACGAATCCAAAGAGTTACTGGTAAAGTTCGTACAAACAAGTCAAATGATGTTTCTAATTAATCCTCAGGTACTCTAATATCTAAATAAACGATCATATTTAAGATGGAGGATAGTATGTTCAATAGGGAAGACAAATAACAAAGAGCGCGTACCTCATTCACTCGCCGAACAAGACTACTTTTCTAATGAGAGACACCTTGGAAAAACTACAACGTCTTGCTAATTTTTCCAGAAACAAGCCTGAAACCCTAAAGACGGTTGCCATCTAGTGGAAGCCATAGGAACTGCCATCTGGGTCCTATCTATTTGTATTTCCCATAGGCTAGCATTGAAATGGCCTATGCCCTCAAAAAAAAACATCTGAATGGATTTTCCTTGGGTTTTTGGCCTGCATTATCAGTAATGTTATACTCACAGACATTATTTTAACAGTTTTAGAAACTTAAGAGTGTTTTCTATCCAATTATCTGCATATCCAGCTTCTGGGCCTGAGTAACAGGCAGTTTACTTTGGGCACGTCAGTCATTCGAAATTTCGAAACAATAACCAGTATGCTAATGAAGTTAAAAGAAAACATGAATCATCAACTCCTTTATTTTTACACCCTGGATTTCTAATCCCTTGATATTATTGTTTGATTCGATAATAAATAGATATGCCGACAATCTTGTTTTACTCCTCCAGACAGTTTAAAACTTTCTGAGAAGTAGCCATTATTTACAATTTTACACCTGCTGGTTACTAACTTTAACCCATTTTATAAGAAATGTTCCAAAATATAATAACTCCAGGAATTTATATTAAAACTCCAGTCGTACTTTATCAAAGGCGTTTTAAGTCAGCTATGAATACCAGGCCTGGTTTCCCAAATATTTCATAGTATTCTATTGCTTCCAGTACTTGTCTTATATTATCTCCAATTTACCTTCCATGTAAAAAACCTATCTGATTAGGCAGAATAATATCAGACAATACTTTTTAAAGTCTATACGCTAAGCATTTTGCTAGAATTTTTGCATCACAACACTGAAGTGTAAGAGGCCTCCAATATTTTAAATGGACTGGACCTTTTATATACACCTTGGATCCTGTTTCAGTAATAATGAAATCAGATCAAATCTTCTTCCAATAATCTACCATTTACAGTGATTCAAACAGGCTAAGATACCAAGACGGCGTAGCAGTGCAGACGTGTTTGTCATTGTCTCGTGTAAATGTAGTCTTTTATTGTCTTTTTTTGTATATACTTCAATAAATTTCAATCTCTTTTTCAATTTTTTAAATGAAATATACCTTCCGGCAACCCGCCTCACACAATGTGATATCGATCTGCTATTTTTTTTTTAGACCTTATAGCTAGAACCTCCATCAGCAGCTAGCCATCAGATGCTAGCCAGCTAATTAGCTACTAGCTATTTGGTCATTGTTATCCTCTGCTAGCGGCCTTAACCTCTAGCTCAGACACCAGTCACTTTTACCCTGGATAATACCCGCCAGTCTGCACAGTGCGATATCATCCCTAAGCATATCGGACTGCTATTCTCCACCATTACTCCAGATTACTCCATTGTTGGACCATTACTCCAGATTATCACAGCTAGCAAGCTGCTACCGAGTGGCCCAGCACCGAAGCTAGCCTTTGAACCAGGCCTCCCGGCCTGCTCAACGGACCCTACGAGCACTCAACTACACAGCCTCCTGGACTCTTCACTAACACGACTAGAAGCCACAACATCGCCGGATTCCTGCCGTAAGCTCTGGGCCTTTGCATCGGATCATCGCATCTTGCTAGCTGCTACCGAGTGGCTATAGTGGCTAACGCCCTTGTCCCGAAGCTAGCACCAGTTAGCCTAGAGCCAGGCGCATCTCCCAGCTAGAAATTTAAATTACTCCAGCTACAATATCTCTTTTGCCAATTGGCCTGGACCCTTTGTCGACTCAAAGCCCCGCCGATCCATCACGTCTGCCGACGTAATTCTGTCAAATGCGCTCTCCACCTGGCTTTGTCGGACGTCGGTGAAGGCATTTCTGCTAGCCCCGGCCTGCTAACTTTATGAACGCCGTGTCTCCCGCTTGCTAGCGTAACAACTTCCCTGTTTCATCTATTGCTGTTCACTGGACCCTATGATCACCTGGCTACATAGCTGATGCCTGCTGGACTGTTCATTAATCACGGTACTCTATTTTGATTATTTTGTTTATCTGTCGGCCACAGCCTTCAAACTCAGGCCCTGTGTGTAGTTAACTGACCCTCTCTGCCCATTCATTGCCATTTTACCTTTTGTTGTTGTCTTAGCTGATCAGCTGTTGCTGTTTTACCCGTTGTTGTCTTAGCTCTCCCAATCAACACCTGTGATTTCTGTATGCCTCACTTTATCTCTTGTTTAGGATAGTTATCATTGTTTTATTTTACTGCGGAGCCCCTAGCCCCACTCAACATGCCTCAGATACCTCCTTTGTCCCACCTCCCACACATGCAGTGACCTCACCCAGCGTAACTACTGCCTCCAGAGATGCAACCTCTCTTATCATCACTCAATGCCTAGGTTTACCTACACCGTACCCGCACCCTACCATACCCCTGTCTGTACATTATGCCCTAAATCTATTCTACCATGGCCAGAAATCTGCTCCTTTTATTCTTTGTCCCCAATGCACTAGACGACCAGTTTTGATAGCCTTTAGCCGTACCCTCATCCTACTCCTCCTTTGTTCCTCGGGTGATGTAGAAGTTAATCCAGGCCCTGCAGTGCCTAGCTCCACTCCACACACCCAGGCGCTCTCATTTGTTGACTTCTGTGACCGTAAAAGCCTTGGTTTCATGCATGTTAATATCAGAAGCCTCCTCGCTAAGTTCGTTTTACTCACTGCTTTAGCACACTCCGTGTCTGAACCCTGGTTTAGGAAGGCCACCAAAATTCTAGATTTCTATCCCCAACTACAACATTTTCTGTCAAGATAGAACTGCCAAAGGGGGAGGAGTTGCAATCTACTGCAGAGATAGCCTGCAAGGTTCTGTCATACTTTCCAGGTCTATGCCCGAACAGTTCGAGATTCTAATTTTAAAAATTAACCCCCACCCTCAGCTCCCAGCTGTGCCCTGGACACCATATGTGAATTGATTGCCCCCATCTATCTTCAGAGTTCATGCTTTTAGGTGACCTAAATTTGGATATGCTTAACACCCTGGCCGTCCTGCAATCTAAACTAGATGCCCTCAATCTCACACAAATCATCACGGAACCCACCAGGTACAACCCCAAATCCGTAAACATGGGCACCCTCATAGATATTATCCTGACCAACTTGCCCTCCAAATACACCTCTGTTGTTTTCAATCAGGATCTCAGAGATCACTGCCTCATTGCCTGCATCCGCTATGGGTCTGCGGTCAAATGACCACCCCTCAACACTGTCAAATGCCCCCAAAAACACTTCTGCAAGCAGGCCTTTCTAATCGACCTGGCCCGGTTATCCTGGAAAGATATTGACCTCATCCCATCAGTAGAGGATGCCTGGTTTTCTCAAAAATGTGAGAACTAAGAACAGATATAGCCCTTGGTTCACTCCAGACCTGACTGCTCTCGACCAGCACAAAAACATCCTGTGGCGTACTACACTAGCATCAAATAGTCCCCGCGATATGCAACTTTTTAGGGAAGTCTGGAACCAATACACACAGTCAGTTAAGAAAGCAAAGGCTAGCTTTTTCAAACAGAAATTTGTATCCTGTAGCTCTAACTCCAAAAAGTTTTGGGACACTGTAAAGTCCATGGAGAATAAAAGCACCTCCTCCCAGCTGCCCACTGCACTGAGGCTAGGAAACGCTGTCCCACCAATAAATCCACAATAATCGAAAATTTCAGCAAGCATTTCTCTACGGCTGGCCATGCTTCCCTCCTGGCTACCCCAACCCTGGCCAACAGCTCCTCACCCCCCGCAGCTTCTTGCCCAAGTCTCCCCAGCTTCTCCTTCACCCAAATCCAGATAGCGGATGTTCTGAAAGAGTTGCAAAACCTGGACCCATCCAAATCAGCTGGGCTAGACAATCTGGACCCTCTTTTTCTAAAGTTATCCGCCGCCCTTGTTGCAACCCCTATTACCAGTCTGTTCAGCCTCTCTTTCGTATAGTCCGGGATCCCTAAAGATTGGAAAGCTGCCGGGGTCATCCCCCCTTCAAAGGGGATGACACTCTATACCCAAACTGTTACAGACCTATATCCACCTTTTCCTGCCTTTCTAAAGTCTTCGAAAGCCAAGTTAACAAACAGATCACTGAGCATTAGAGAAAGTAGATAGAGAAAGTAGATAGTGGAGGGTAGATAGTAATAGTAGATAGTGGATAGTAGATCGTGATAGTGATAGTTGATAGTTGATAGTAGATAGTAGATAGTA
>NC_088400.1:3604419-3719419 GCF_034236695.1 Oncorhynchus nerka
AGTAGATAGTAATAGTAGATAGTAGATAGTAGATAGTGATAGTAGATAGTAGATAGTAGATAGTAGATAGTGATCGTAGATAGTAGATAGTAGATAGTAATAGTAGATAGTAGATAGTGATAGTAGATAGCAATAATAGATAGTAGATATTGATAGTAGATAGTAGATAGTGATAGTAGATAGTAGATAGTAATAGTAGATAGTAGATAGTAGATAGTAGATAGTAGATAGTGATAGTAGATAGTGATAGTAGATAGTAATAGTAGATAGTAGATAGTAGATAGTAGAGAGTCATAGTAGATAGTGATAGTAGATAGTAGATAGTAGATAGTGATAGTAGATAGTAGATCGTGATAGTAGATAGTAGATAGTAGATAGTAGATAGTAGATAGTAGATAGTGATAGTAGATAGTAGATAGTAGATAGTAGATAGTGATAGTAGATAGTAGATAATGATAGTAGATAGTAGATAGTAGATAGTGATAGTAGATAGTAATAGTAGATAGTAATAGTAGATAGTAGATAGTAGATAGTAGAGAGTCATAGTAGATAGTAATAGTAGATAGTAGATAGTAGATAGTAGATAGTAATAGTAGATAGTAGATAGTGATAGTAGATAGCAATAATAGATAGTAGATAGTGATAGTAGATAGTAGATAGTAGATAGTGATAGTAGATAGTAGATAGTAATAGTAGATAGTGATAGTAGATAGTAGATGTAGATAGTAGATAGTGATAGTAGATAGTAGATAGTAGATAGTGATAGTAGATAGTAGATCGTGATAGTAGATAGTAGATAGTGATAGTAGATAGTAGATAGTAGATAGTGATAGTAGATAGTAGATAGTAGATAGTGATAGTAGATAGTAGATAGTGATAGCAGATAGTAGATAGTGATAGTAGATAGTAGATAGTAGATAGTGATAGTAGATAGTGATAGTAGATAGTAGATAGTAGATAGTGATAGTAGATAGTAATAGTAGATAGTAGATAGTAGATAGTGATAGTAGATAGTAGATAGTAGATAGTGATCGTAGATAGTAGATAGTAGATAGTAATAGTAGATAGTAGATAGTGATAGTAGATAGCAATAATAGATAGTAGATAGTGATAGTAGATAGTAGATAGTGATAGTAGATAGAAGATAGTAATAGTAGATAGTAGATAGTAGATAGTGATAGTGATAGTAGATAGTGATAGTAGATAGCAATAATATATAGTAGATAGTAGATAGTGATAATAGATAGTAGATAGTGATAGTAGATAGTAATAGTAGATAGTAGATAGTAGATAGTGATAGTAGATAGTAGATAGTAGATAGTGATAGTAGATAGTAGATAGTAGATAGTGATAGTAGATAGTAGATAGTAATAGTAGATAGTAATAGTAGATAGTGATAGTATATAGCAATAGTAGATAGTGATAGTGATAGTAGATAGTAGATAGTGATGATAGATAGTAGATAGTAGATAGTAATAGTAGATAGTAGATAGTAGACAGTGATAGTAGATAGTAATAGTATATAGTAATAGTAGATAGTGATAGTAGATAGTAGATAGTGATAGTAGATAGTAATAGTAGATATTAATAGTGGATAGTATATAGCAATAGTAGATAGTGATAGTGATAGTAGATAGTAGATAGTGATAATAGATAGTGACAGTAGATAGTAATAGTAGATATTAATAGTGGATAGTAATAGTAGATATTAATAGTGGATAGTAATAGTAGATAGTAATAGTAGATAGTAATAGTAGATAGTAATAGTAGATAGTAATAGTAGATAGTAATAGTAGATAGTGATAGTATATAGCAATAGTAGATAGTGATAGTGATAGTAGATAGTAGATAGTGATAATAGATAGTAGATAGTAGATAGTAATAGTAGATAGTAGATAGTAGATAGTGATAGTAGATAGTAGATAGTAGATATTAATAGTAGATAGTAGATAGTATATAGTGATAGTAGATAGTAGATAGTAGATAGTGATAGTAGATAGTAGATAGTAGATAGTAGATAGTGGAGAGTAGATAGTGGAGAGTAGATCGTAGATAGTGATAGTAGATAGTAGATAGCAATAGCAGATAGTAATAGTAGATAGTAGATAGTGATAGTAGATATTGTTTGTAGATAGTAATAGTAGATAGTAGATAGTAGATAGTGATAGTAGATGGTGATAGTAGATAGTAGATAGTAGATAGTAGATAGTAGATAGTAATAGTAGATAGTATATAGTGATAGTAGATGGTGATAGTAGATAGTAGATAGTGATAGTAGATAGTAGATAGTGATAGTAGATAGTGATAGTAGATAGTAGATAGTGATAGTAGATAGTAGATAGTAGATAGTGATAGTAGATAGTAGATAGTAGATAGTGATAGTAGATAGTAGATAGTGATAGTAGATAGTAGATAGTGATAATAGATAGTAGATAGTAGATAGTGATAGTAGATAGTAGATTGTAGATAGTGATAGTAGATAGTAATAGTAGATAGTAATAGTAGATAGTAGATAGTAGATAGTAGATAGTATATAGTAGATAGTGATAGTAGATAGTAGATAGTGATAGTAGATAGTAGATAGTAGATAGTGATAGTAGATAGTAGATAGTAGATAGTAATAGTAGATAGATAGTGATAGTAGATAGCAATGATAGATAGTAGATAGTGATAGTAGATAGTACATAGTAGATAGTGATAGTAGATAGTAGATAGTAGATAGTAATAGTAGATAGTAGATAGTGATGGTAGATAGCAATAATAGATAGTAGATAGTGATAGTAGATAGTAGATAGTAGATAGTGATAGTAGATAGTAGATAGTGATAGTAGATAGTGATAGTAGATAGTAGATAGTGATAGCAGATAGTAGATAGTGATAGTAGATAGTAGATAGTAGATAGTGATAGTAGATAGTAGATAGTAGATAGTAGATAGTGGAGAGTAGATCGTAGATAGTGATAGTAGATAGTAGATAGCAATAGCAGATAGTAATAGTAGATAGTAGATAGTAGATAGTAGAGTAGATAGTGGAGAGTAGATAGTGGAGAGTAGATTGTAGATAGTGATAGTAGATAGTAGATAGCAATAGCAGATAGTAATAGTAGATAGTAGATAGTGATAGTAGATATTGATTGTAGATAGTAATAGTAGATAGTAGATAGTAGATAGTGATAGTAGATGGTGATAGTAGATGGTGATAGTAGATAGTAGATAGTAGATAGTAGATAGTGATAGTAGATAGTAGATAGTAGATAGTGATAGTAGATAGTAGATAGTGATAGTAGATGGTGATAGTAGATAGTAGATAGTAGATAGTAATAGTAGATAGTAGATAGTGATAGTAGATGGTGATAGTAGATAGTAGATAGTAGATAGTGATAGTAGATAGTGATAGTAGATAGTGATAGTAGATAGTAGATAGTAGATAGTGATAATAGATAGTGATAGTAGATAGTAATAGTAGATAGTAGATAGTAGATAGTAGAGAGTCATAGTAGATAGTGATAGTAGATAGTAGATAGTAGATAGTGATAGTAGATAGTAGATCGTGATAGTAGATAGTAGATAGTAGATAGTAGATAGTGATAGTAGATAGTAGATAGTAGATAGTGATAGTAGATAGTAGATAATGATAGTAGATAGTAGATAGTAGATAGTGATAGTAGATAGTAATAGTAGATAGTAATAGTAGATAGTAGATAGTAGATAGTAGAGAGTCATAGTAGATAGTAATAGTAGATAGTAGATAGTAGATAGTAGATAGTAATAGTAGATAGTAGATAGTGATAGTAGATAGCAATAATAGATAGTAGATAGTGATAGTAGATAGTAGATAGTAGATAGTGATAGTAGATAGTAGATAGTAATAGTAGATAGTGATAGTAGATAGTAGATGTAGATAGTAGATAGTGATAGTAGATAGTAGATAGTAGATAGTGATAGTAGATAGTAGATCGTGATAGTAGATAGTAGATAGTAGATAGTGATAGTAGATAGTAGATAGTAGATAGTGATAGTAGATAGTAGATAGTGATAGCAGATAGTAGATAGTAGATAGTAGATAGTGATAGTAGATAGTAGATAGTAGATAGTGATAGTAGATAGTGATAGTAGATAGTAGATAGTAGATAGTGATAGTAGATAGTAATAGTAGATAGTAGATAGTAGATAGTGATAGTAGATAGTAGATAGTAGATAGTGATCGTAGATAGTAGATAGTAGATAGTAATAGTAGATAGTAGATAGTGATAGTAGATAGCAATAATAGATAGTAGATAGTGATAGTAGATAGTAGATAGTGATAGTAGATAGTAGATAGTAATAGTAGATAGTAGATAGTAGATAGTAGATAGTAGATAGTGATAGTAGATAGTGATAGTAGATAGTAATAGTAGATAGTAGATAGTAGATAGTAGAGAGTCATAGTAGATAGTGATAGTAGATAGTAGATAGTAGATAGTGATAGTAGATAGTAGATCGTGATAGTAGATAGTAGATAGTAGATAGTAGATAGTGATAGTAGATAGTAGATAGTAGATAGTGATAGTAGATAGTAGATAATGATAGTAGATAGTAGATAGTAGATAGTAATAGTAGATAGTAGATAGTAGATAGTAATAGTAGATAGTAGATAGTAGATAGTAATAGTAGATAGTAGATAGTAATAGTAGATAGTAGATAGTAGATAGTAATAGTAGATAGTAGATAGTGATAGTAGATAGCAATAATAGATAGTAGATAGTGATAGTAGATAGTAGATAGTAGATAGTGATAGTAGATAGTAGATAGTAATAGTAGATAGTGATAGTAGATAGTAGATGTAGATAGTAGATAGTGATAGTAGATAGTAGATAGTAGATAGTGATAGTAGATAGTAGATCGTGATAGTAGATAGTAGATAGTGATAGTAGATAGTAGATAGTAGATAGTGATAGTAGATAGTAGATAGTAGATAGTGATAGTAGATAGTAGATAGTGATAGCAGATAGTAGATAGTAGATAGTAGATAGTGATAGTAGATAGTAGATAATGATAGTAGATAGTAGATAGTAGATAGTGATAGTGATAGTAGATAGTAATAGTAGATAGTAATAGTAGATAGTAGATAGTAGATAGTAGAGAGTCATAGTAGATAGTAATAGTAGATAGTAGATAGTAGATAGTAATAGTAGATAGTAGATAGTGATAGTAGATAGCAATAATAGATAGTAGATAGTGATAGTAGATAGTAGATAGTAGATAGTGATAGTAGATAGTAGATAGTAATAGTAGATAGTGATAGTAGATAGTAGATGTAGATAGTAGATAGTGATAGTAGATAGTAGATAGTAGATAGTGATAGTAGATAGTAGATCGTGATAGTAGATAGTAGATAGTAGATAGTGATAGTAGATAGTAGATAGTAGATAGTGATAGTAGATAGTAGATAGTGATAGCAGATAGTAGATAGTAGATAGTGATAGTAGATAGTAGATAGTAGATAGTGATAGTAGATAGTGATAGTAGATAGTAGATAGTAGATAGTGATAGTAGATAGTAATAGTAGATAGTAGATAGTAGATAGTGATAGTAGATAGTAGATAGTAGATAGTGATCGTAGATAGTAGATAGTAGATAGTAATAGTAGATAGTAGATAGTGATAGTAGATAGCAATAATAGATAGTAGATATTGATAGTAGATAGTAGATAGTGATAGTAGATAGTAGATAGTAATAGTAGATAGTAGATAGTAGATAGTAGATAGTAGATAGTAATAGTAGATAGTGATAGTAGATAGTAGATGTAGATAGTAGATAGTGATAGTAGATAGTAGATAGTAGATAGTGATAGTAGATAGTAGATCGTGATAGTAGATAGTAGATAGTGATAGTAGATAGTAGATAGTAGATAGTGATAGTAGATAGTAGATAGTAGATAGTGATAGTAGATAGTAGATAGTGATAGCAGATAGTAGATAGTAGATAGTAGATAGTGATAGTAGATAGTAGATAATGATAGTAGATAGTAGATAGTAGATAGTGATAGTAGATAGTAATAGTAGATAGTAATAGTAGATAGTAGATAGTAGATAGTAGAGAGTCATAGTAGATAGTAATAGTAGATAGTAGATAGTAGATAGTAGATAGTAATAGTAGATAGTAGATAGTGATAGTAGATAGCAATAATAGATAGTAGATAGTGATAGTAGATAGTAGATAGTAGATAGTGATAGTAGATAGTAGATAGTAATAGTAGATAGTGATAGTAGATAGTAGATGTAGATAGTAGATAGTAGATAGTGATAGTAGATAGTAGATCGTGATAGTAGATAGTAGATAGTAGATAGTGATAGTAGATAGTAGATAGTAGATAGTGATAGTAGATAGTAGATAGTGATAGCAGATAGTAGATAGTAGATAGTAGATAGTGATAGTAGATAGTAGATAGTAGATAGTGATAGTAGATAGTGATAGTAGATAGTAGATAGTAGATAGTGATAGTAGATAGTAATAGTAGATAGTAGATAGTAGATAGTGATAGTAGATAGTAGATAGTAGATAGTAGATAGTGATCGTAGATAGTAGATAGTAGATAGTAATAGTAGATAGTAGATAGTGATAGTAGATAGCAATAATAGATAGTAGATATTGATAGTAGATAGTAGATAGTGATAGTAGATAGTAGATAGTAATAGTAGATAGTAGATAGTAGATAGTAGATAGTAGATAGTAGATAGTGATAGTAGATAGTGATAGTAGATAGTAATAGTAGATAGTAGATAGTAGATAGTAGAGAGTCATAGTAGATAGTGATAGTAGATAGTAGATAGTAGATAGTGATAGTAGATAGTAGATCGTGATAGTAGATAGTAGATAGTAGATAGTAGATAGTAGATAGTGATAGTAGATAGTAGATAGTAGATAGTGATAGTAGATAGTAGATAATGATAGTAGATAGTAGATAGTAGATAGTGATAGTAGATAGTAATAGTAGATAGTAATAGTAGATAGTAGATAGTAGATAGTAGAGAGTCATAGTAGATAGTAATAGTAGATAGTAGATAGTAGATAGTAGATAGTAATAGTAGATAGTAGATAGTAGATAGTAGATAGTAATAGTAGATAGTAGATAGTGATAGTAGATAGTAGATAGTAGATAGTGATAGTAGATAGTAGATAGTAATAGTAGATAGTGTTGGTAGATAGTAGATGTAGATAGTAGATAGTGATAGTAGATAGTAGATAGTAGATAGTGATAGTAGATAGTAGATCGTGATAGTAGATAGTAGATAGTGATAGTAGATAGTAGATAGTAGATAGTGATAGTAGATAGTAGATAGTAGATAGTGATAGTAGATAGTAGATAGTGTAGATAGTAGATAGTGATAGTAGATAGTAGATAGTAGATAGTGATAGTAGATAGTGATAGTAGATAGTAGATAGTAGATAGTGATAGTAGATAGTAATAGTAGATAGTAGATAGTAGATAGTGATAGTAGATAGTAGATAGTAGATAGTGATCGTAGATAGTAGATAGTAGATAGTAATAGTAGATAGTAGATAGTGATAGTAGATAGCAATAATAGATAGTAGATAGTGATAGTAGATAGTAGATAGTGATAGTAGATAGTAGATAGTAATAATAGATAGTAGATAGTAGATAGTGATAGTGATAGTAGATAGTGATAGTAGATAGCAATAATATATAGTAGATAGTAGATAGTGATAATAGATAGTAGATAGTGATAGTAGATAGTAATAGTAGATAGTAGATAGTAGATAGTGATAGTAGATAGTAGATAGTAGATAGTGATAGTAGATAGTAGATAGTAGATAGTGATAGTAGATAGTAGATAGTAATAGTAGATAGTAATAGTAGATAGTGATAGTATATAGCAATAGTAGATAGTGATAGTGATAGTAGATAGTAGATAGTGATAATAGATAGTAGATAGTAGATAGTAATAGTAGATAGTAGATAGTAGACAGTGATAGTAGATAGTAATAGTATATAGTAATAGTAGATAGTGATAGTAGATAGTAGATAGTGATAGTAGATAGTAATAGTAGATATTAATAGTGGATAGTATATAGCAATAGTAGATAGTGATAGTGATAGTAGATAGTAGATAGTGATAATAGATAGTGACAGTAGATAGTAATAGTAGATATTAATAGTGGATAGTAATAGTAGATATTAATAGTGGATAGTAATAGTAGATAGTAATAGTAGATAGTAATAGTAGATAGTAATAGTAGATAGTAATAGTAGATAGTAATAGTAGATAGTGATAGTATATAGCAATAGTAGATAGTGATAGTGATAGTAGATAGTAGATAGTGATAATAGATAGTAGATAGTAGATAGTAATAGTAGATAGTAGATAGTAGATAGTGATAGTAGATAGTAGATAGTAGATATTAATAGTAGATAGTAGATAGTATATAGTGATAGTAGATAGTAGATAGTAGATAGTGATAGTAGATAGTAGATAGTATATAGCAATAGTAGATAGTAATAGTAGATAGTGATAGTGATAGTAGATAGTAGATAGTGATAATAGATAGTAGATAGTGATAGTAGATAGTAATAGTAGATAGTAGATAGTAGATAGTAATATTAGATAGTAGATAGTGATAGTAGATAGTAATAGTAGATAGTAGATAGTAGATAGTGATAGTAGATAGTAGATAGTAGATAGTGATAGTAGATAGTGATAGTAGATAGTGATAGTAGATAGTAGATAGTAGATAGTAATAGTAGATAGTAGATAGTGATAGTAGATAGTAGATAGTGATAGCAGATAGTAGATAGTAGATAGTAGATAGTGATAGTAGATAGTAGATATTAGATAGTGATAGTAGATAGTAGATAGTAGATAGTGATAGTAGATAGTAATAGTAGATAGTAGATAGTAGATAGTGATAGTAGATAGTAGATAGTAGATAGTGATCGTAGATAGTAGATAGTAATAGTAGATAGTAGATAGTGATAGTAGATAGCAATAATAGATAGTAGATAGTGATAGTAGATAGTAGATAGTAATAGTAGATAGTAGATAGTAGATAGTGATAGTGATAGTAGATAGTGATAGTAGATAGCAATAATATATAGTAGATAGTAGATAGTGATAATAGATAGTAGATAGTGATAGTAGATAGTAATAGTAGATAGTAGATAGTAGATAGTGATAGTAGATAGTAGATAGTAGATAGTGATAGTAGATAGTAGATATTGATAGTAGATAGTAGATAGTAATAGTAGATAGTAATAGTAGATAGTGATAGTATATAGCAATAGTAGATAGTGATAGTGATAGTAGATAGCAGATAGTGATAATAGATAGTAGATAGTAGATAGTAATAGTAGATAGTAGATAGTAGATAGTGATAGTAGATAGTAATAGTAGATAGTAATAGTAGATAGTGATAGTAGATAGTAGATAGTGATAGTAGATAGTAATAGTAGATATTAATAGTGGATAGTATATAGCAATAGTAGATAGTGATAGTGATAGTAGATAGTAGATAGTGATAATAGATAGTGACAGTAGATAGTAATAGTAGATATTAATAGTGGATAGTAATAGTAGATATTAATAGTGGATAGTAATAGTAGATAGTAATAGTAGATAGTAATAGTAGATAGTAATAGTAGATAGTAATAGTAGATAGTAATAGTAGATAGTGATAGTATATAGCAATAGTAGATAGTGATAGTGATAGTAGATAGTAGATAGTAATAGTAGATAGTAGATAGTAGATAGTGATAGTAGATAGTAGATAGTAGATAGTAATAGTAGATAGTAGATAGTATATAGTGATAGTAGATAGTAGATAGTAGATAGTGATAGTAGATAGCAATAATAGATAGTAGATAGTGATAGTAGATAGTAGATAGTAGATAGTGATAGTAGATAGTAGATAGTGATAATAGATAGTAGATAGTGATAGTAGATAGTAATAGTAGATAGTAGATAGTAGATAGTGATAGTAGATAGTAGATAGTAGATAGTAATATTAGATAGTAGATAGTGATAGTAGATAGTAATAGTAGATAGTAGATAGTAGATAGTGATAGTAGATAGTAGATAGTAGATAGTGATAGTAGATAGTGATAGTAGATAGTGATAGTAGATAGTAGATAGTAGATAGTAATAGTAGATAGTAGATAGTGATAGTAGATAGTAGATAGTGATAGTAGATAGTGGATAGTAGATCGTAGATAGTGATAGTAGATAGTAATATTAGATAGTAATAGTAGATAGTAGATAGTAGATAATAGATAGTAGATAGTGATAGTGATAGTAGATAGTAATATTAGATAGTAATAGTAGATAGTAGATAGTAGATAATAGATAGTAGATAGTGATAGTAGATAGTAATAGTAGATAGTAGATAGTAGATAGTAATGTTGGATAGTGATAGTAGATAGTGATAGTAGATAGTAGATAGTAATAGTAGATAGTAATAGTAGATAGTAATAGTAGATAGTAATAGTAGATAGTAATAGTAGATAGTGATAGTAGATAGTAGATAGTAGATAGTAATGTTGGATAGTGATAGTAGATAGTAAGTAGTAGATAGTAATAGTGGATAGCGATAGTAGATAGTGATAGTAGATAGTGATAGTAGATAAGTGATAGTGATAGTAGATAGTAGACAGTAGACAGTAGACAGTAATAGTAGAAAGTGATAGTAGATAGTAGATAGTGATAGTAGATAAGTGATAGTATATAGTGATAGTAGATAGTGGATAGTAGATAAGTGATAGTGATAGTAGATAGTAGACAGTAGACAGTAGACAGTAATAGTATATAGTAGATAGTAGATAGTGATAGTAGATAGTGATAGTAGAAAGTGATAGTAGATAGTAGATAGTAGATAGTAATAGTATATAGCAATAGTAGATAGTGATAGTAGATAGTGGATAGTAGATAGTGATAGTAGAAAGTGATAGTAGATAGTAGATGGTAGATAGTGATAGTAGATAGTGGTAGTAGACAGTGATAGTAGATAGTAGATAGTAGATAGTGATAGTAGATAGTAGATAGTGATAGTAGATAGTGATAGTAGAAAGTGATAGTAGATAGTAGATAGTAGATAGTAATAGTATATAGCAATAGTAGATAGTGATAGTAGATAGTGGATAGTAGATAGTGATAGTAGAAAGTGATAGTAGATAGTAGATGGTAGATAGTGATAGTAGATAGTGGTAGTAGACAGTGATAGTAGATAGTAGATAGTTATATTAGATAGTGATAGCAGATAGTAATAGTGGATAGTAATAGTAAATAGTAGATAGAGATAGTAGATAGCGATAGTAGATAGTAATAGTAGATAGTAGATAGTAGATAGCGATAGTAGATAGTTATAGTAGATAGTAGATAGTAGATAGCGATAGTAGATAGTAATAGTAGATAGTAATAGTAGATAGTAGATAGCGATAGTAGATAGCGATAGTAGATAGTAATAGTAGATAGTAATAGTAGATAGTAATAGTAGATAGTAGATAGTAATAGTAGATAGTAGATAGCGATAGTAGATAGTAATAGTAGATAGTAATAGTGGTTAGTGATAGTAGATAGTAATAGTAGATAGTAATATTAGATAGAAGATAGTAGATAGAGATAGTAGATAGTGATAGTGATAGTCGGCAGTGATAGCGATAGTAGATAGTAGATAGTAGATAGTAGATAGTAGATAGTAGATAGTAGATAGTGATAGTAGATAGTAGATAGTAGGTAGTGATAGTAGATAGTAGATAGTAGGTAGCGATAGTAGATAGTGATAGTAGATAGTAGGTAGTGATAGTAGATAGTAGGTAGCGATAGTAGATAGTGATAGTAGATAGTAGGTAGCGATATTAGATAGTGATAGTAGATAGTAGATAGTAGATAGTAGATAGTTGATAGTAGATAGTAGATAGTGATAGTAGATAGTAGATAGTAGATAGTAGATAGTGATAATAGATAGTAGATAGTAGATAGTAGATAGTGATAGTAGATAGTAGATAGTAGATAGTGCCACAAAGTAGAAAGGCAGAGTACAACAACACTTTTACCAATACACATCTACATCCGTTGTTTTCTTGTATAAATATAACACCACTCTTACCACTACCAATACACATCTCCATCCGATATTAAAGGAGGACATGGTAAGATGATATTTTTGAACAAGGGATAGGGCCATTAAAGTGTAGTTACGTTGACATGAGGAAAACAACTTCCCATCGATAGCACTTATGAACTCATTAGTTACGTATGGTTTAACACACACACACACACACACACACGCACACACACACACACGCACACACACACACACACACACACACACACACACACACACACACACACACACATGCACACGCACACACACACACTCACAGGTAATGGCTGCAGTGGAGTCAGTAGAATTGTATTGAATACATCAGACACATGTGTTTCCATGTGTTTGTTTGTGGTTGTTCCATTCCGCTCCGTTCCAGCCATTATTATGAGCTGTCCTCCCCTTAGCAGCTTCCTCTGACACACACTAACACACACCCACCCACAGTAGGCAGAAGTGCCTCAGGGCAGAGGGAGAAAGGGAGCTGATAGTTACATTGTTAAAAGGTCATTATTTTCTACACACAACCCTGGGAAAGAACCCAAGCAGCTAAATAATACAGGAACAATATCTATTGTTTTAGTGTGCAAATATAGCTAAACATTGCAAATATGAATATATTGGCTATTATGATAGAAACTATTCTTGAGTAAATGTTCAGCATAGACACGTAGGTGACATAGATAAAGATAACATCTAGGAAATACCTGACACAGATCAAAACAGAAATTAAAATTTAATTCATTTTCAGAAAAATGATTTAGACTTTAGGGTTGATTTAATGCGTGTTGAATGGTAAAGGCAATTAACTACAGATGTTAATTTTGTGTTCTTAATGGGTTGGGTTTCGTCCCAATTGGCACCCTATTCCTAATATAGTGCACTTTAGTTCCCAGACATCATCGTTGCTGTCCACCCCTGTAGGGCATCCCAGGGGTTGTGTGCTAGGAAGTGTCCAAAATAACACCCTATTCCCTATATAGTGCACTACTTTTGACTAGACCCCTATGGGGCCCTGATTAAAAGTAGTGCACTACATAGTGGACAGGGTGCCATTTGAGATGCAGACCCTTATCATGATCTAGATGTCCAGACGGAACCACGGCGGTAACCATAGTGACAGGGACAGATAGAGCTAAGTAGGTGCACTTTAAGAGGAAGGAACTGTATTGAGTTACACATACCTTTTATATTTAACCTGTATCCAACCAGGTAGCTCAATTAAAGAAGAACTTGTGGAATTTACATGATGAGTGACTGCTATTATACATGACTAACTGGTGAGTGTTTAGTGACTGGTATTATACATGACTAACTGGTGAGTGTTTAGTGACTGGTATTATACATGACTAACTGGTGAGTGACTGGTATTATACATGACTAACTGGAGAGTGACTGGTATTATACATGACTAACTGGTGAGTGACTGGTATTATACATGACTAACTGGAGAGTGACTGGTATTATACATGACTAACTGGTGAGTGTTTAGTGACTGGTATTATACATGACTAACTGGAGAGTGACTGGTATTATACATGACTAACTGGTGAGTGACTGGTATTATACATGACTAACTGGTGAGTGACTGGTATTATACATGACTAACTGGAGAGTGACTGGTATTATACATGACTAACTGGTGAGTGTTTAGTGACTGGTATTATACATGACTAACTGGAGAGTGAATGGTATTATACATGACTAACTGGTGAGTGACTGGTATTATACATGACTAACTGGAGAGTGACTGGTATTTACATGACTAACTGGTGAGTGACTGGTATTATACATGACTAACTGGTGAGTGTTTAGTGACTGGTATTATACATGACTAACTGGTGAGTGACTGGTATTATACATGACTAACTGGAGAGTGACTGGTATTATATATGACTAACTGGTGAGTGACTGGTATTATACATGACTAACTGGTGAGTGACTGGTATTATACTTGACTAACTGGTGAGTGACTGGTATTATAAATGACTAACTGGTGAGTGACTGGTATTTACATGACTAACTGGTGAGTGACTGGTAATATACATGACTAACTGGTGAGTGACTGGTCTTATAAATGACTAACTGGTGAGTGACTGGTATTATACATGACTAACTGGTGAGTGACTGGTATTTACATGACTAACTGGTGAGTGACTGGTATTATACATGACTAACTGGAGAGTGACTGGTATTATACATGAGTAACTGGAGAGTGTTTAGTGACTGGTATTATACATGACTAACTGGTGAGTGTTTAGTGACTGGTACTATACATGACTAACTGGTGAGTGACTGGTATTATACATGACTAACTGGAGAGTGACTGGTATTATACATGAGTAACTGGTATTATACATGACTAGAGTGTATTATTAACTAGTGACTGGTATTATACATGACTAACTGGTGAGTGTTTAGTGACTGGTACTATACATGACTAACTGGTGAGTGACTGGTATTATACATGACTAACTGGTGAGTGTTTAGTGACTGGTATTATACATGACTAACTGGTGAGTGTTTAGTGACTGGTATTACACATGACTAACTGGTGAGTTACTGGTATTATACATGACTAACTGGTGAGTAACTGGTATTTACATGACTAACTGGTGAGTGTTAAGTGACTGGTATTATACATGACTAACTGGTGATTGTTAAGTGACTGGTATTAAACAAGTACATCACACCTGAGCCACTCTGACCTGAAGTGCTGTATCACCCCAGAACCCGGTCAAGGTGGGCCAATTAAACCGTCTGAATGAATACCTGAGATGTGTGGCAGGTGCTACAGAGATATAAACATGACAGTGCAGGTCTGGAACACAGCACTGGTGAGTGAGACACTATACATGACTAACTGGTGAGTGAATGGTATTACCAGCCCAACTGGACATATCCTGAGTAACTAAGTGTTTAGTGAGGGCTGACTAACTGGTGAGTGTTTAGTCCTCTAGAATGCACATAGTCCCATAATAACACGTTTTAATGGGTTTAAATGGGTTTAAATGTCATAGTAATGAACTGGATTATACATGACTAACTGGTGAGTAACTGGTATTTACTCTGAATCTGTTTAATAATACATGACTAACTGGTGATTGTTTTTACTGGTATTAAACAAGTACATCACACCTGAGCCACTCTGACCTGAAGTCATCAGTGAAGAAGGTACATTAAACCGTCTGAATGAATACCTGAGATCATCCAGAGATATAAACATGTCACAGTGAAGAAGGTGAGACATTATGTTACCATCATCCTGCTAATAAGTCACAGTGAAGAAGTCCCATAATAACATTATGTTACCATCATCCTGTAAGTCACAGTGAAGAAGGTACATTATGTTTTTACTGGCATCGGTTGCCTGTAAGTCACAGTGAAGAAGGTACATTATGTTACCATCATCCCGTAAGTCACAGTGAAGAAGGTACATTATGTTACCATCATCCTGTAAGTCACAGTGAAGAAGGTACATTATGTTACCATCATCCTGTAGTCACAGTGAAGAAGGTACATTATGTTACCATCATCCCGTTGTGACAGTGAAGAAGGTACATTATGTTACCATCATCCTGTAGTCACAGTGAAGAAGGTACATTATGTTACCATCATCCCGTAGTGACAGTGAAGAAGGTACATTATGTTACCATCATCCTGTAGTGACAGTGAAGAAGGTACATTATGTTACCATCATCCCGTTGTGACAGTGAAGAAGGTACATTATGTTACTGGCATCCCGTAGTGACAGTGAAGAAGGTACATTATGTTACCATCATCCTGTTGTGACAGTGAAGAAGGTACATTTTGTTACTGGCATCACGTAGTGACAGTGAAGAAGGTACATTATGTTACCATCATCCTGTAAGTCACAGTGAAGAAGGTACATTATGTTACCATCATCCCGTAGTGACAGTGAAGAAGGTACATTATGTTACCATCATCCTGTAAGTCACAGTGAAGAAGGTACATTATGTTACCATCATCCTGTAAGTCACAGTGAAGAAGGTACATTATGTTACTGGCATCCCGTAGTGACAGTGAAGAAGGTACATTATGTTACCATCATCCTGTAAGTCACAGTGAAGAAGGTACATTATGTTACCATCATCCTGTAGTGACAGTGAAGAAGGTACATTATGTTACCATCATCCTGTAGTGACAGTGAAGAAGGTACATTATGTTACCATCATCCTGTAAGTCACAGTGAAGAAGGTACATTATGTTACCATCATCCCGTAGTGACAGTGAAGAAGGTACATTATGTTACCATCATCCCGTAGTGACAGTGAAGAAGGTACATTATGTTACCATCATCCTGTAGTGACAGTGAAGAAGGTACATTATGTTACCATCATCCTGTAGTGACAGTGAAGAAGGTACATTATGTTACCATCATCCCGTAGTGACAGTGAAGAAGGTACATTATGTTACCATCATCCCGTAGTGACAGTGAAGAAGGTACATTATGTTACCATCATCCCGTAGTGACAGTGAAGAAGGTACATTATGTTACCATCATCCCGTAGTGACAGTGAAGAAGGTACATTATGTTACTGGCATCCCGTAGTGACAGTGAAGAAGGTACATTATGTTACCATCATCCTGTAGTGACAGTGAAGAAGGTACATTATGTTACCATCATCCCGTAGTGACAGTGAAGAAGGTACATTATGTTACCATCATCCCGTAGTGACAGTGAAGAAGGTACATTATGTTACCATCATCCTGTTGTGACAGTGAAGAAGGTACATTATGTTACTGGCATCCCGTAGTGACAGTGAAGAAGGTACATTATGTTACTGGCATCCCGTAGTGACAGTGAAGAAGGTACATTATGTTACCATCATCCTGTAGTGACAGTGAAGAAAGTACATTATGTTACCATCATCCCGTAGTGACAGTGAAGAAGGTACATTATGTTACTGGCATCCTGTAGTGACAGTGAAGAAGGTACATTATGTTACCATCATCCTGTAAGTTACAGTGAAGAAGGTACATTATGTTACCATCATCCCGTAGTGACAGTGAAGAAGGTACATTATGTTACCATCATCCTGTAAGTTACAGTGAAGAAGGTACATTATGTTACCATCATCCTGTAGTGACAGTGAAGAAGGTACATTATGTTACCATCATCCCATAGTGACAGTGAAGAAGGTACATTATGTTACCTTCATCCTGTAGTGACAGTGAAGAAAGTACATTATGTTACCATCATCCCGTAGTGACAGTGAAGAAGGTACATTATGTTACCATCATCCTGTAGTGACAGTGAAGAAGGTACATTATGTTACCATCATCCCGTAGTCACAGTGAAGAAGGTACATTATGTTACCATCATCCCGTAATGACAGTGAAGAAGGTACATTATGTTACCATCATCCCGTAGTGACAGTGAAGAAGGTACATTATGTTACCATCATCCCGTAGTGACAGTAAAGAAGGTACATTATGTTACCATCATCCTGTTGTGACAGTGAAGAAGGTACATTATGTTACTGGCATCCCGTAGCGACAGTGAAGAAGGTACATTATGTTACTGGCATCCCGTAGTGACAGTGAAGAAGGTACATTATGTTACTGGCATCCCGTAGTGACAGTGAAGAAGGTACATTATGTTACCATCATCCTGTAGTGACAGTGAAGAAGGTACATTATGTTACCATCATCCCGTAGTGACAGTGAAGAAGGTACATTATGTTACTGGCATCCTGTAGTGACAGTGAAGAAGGTACATTATGTTACTGGCATCCCGTAGTGACAGTGAAGAAGGTACATTATGTTACCATCATCCTGTAGTGACAGTGAAGAAGGTACATTATGTTACCATCATCCTGTAGTCACAGTGAAGAAGGTACATTATGTTACTGGCATCCTGTAGTGACAGTGAAGAAGGTACATTATGTTACCATCATCCCGTAGTGACAGTGAAGAAGGTACATTATGTTACCATCATCCCGTAGTGACAGTGAAGAAGGTACATTATGTTACCATCATCCTGTAGTGACAGTGAAGAAGGTACATTATGTTACCATCATCCCGTAGTGACAGTGTAGAAGGTACATTATGTTACCATCATCCTGTAGTGACAGTGAAGAAGGTACATTATGTTACCATCATCCCGTAGTCACAGTGAAGAAGGTACATTATGTTACCATCATCCTGTAGTCACAGTGAAGAAGGTACATTATGTTACCGGCATCCTGTAGTGACAGTGAAGAAGGTACATTATGTTACCGGCATCCTGTAGTGACAGTGAAGAAGGTACATTATGTTACCATCATCCTGTAGTCACAGTGAAGAAGGTACATTATGTTACTGGCATCCTGTAGTGACAGTGAAGAAGGTACATTATGTTACCATCATCCTGTAAGTCACAGTGAAGAAGGTACATTATGTTACTATCATCCCGTAGTGACAGTGAAGAAGGTACATTATGTTACTGGCATCCTGTAGTGACAGTGAAGAAGGTGCATTATGTTACCATCATCCTGTAGTCACAGTGAAGAAGGTACATTATGTTACTGGCATCCCGTAGTGACAGTGAATAAGGTACATTATGTTACCATCATCCTGTAAGTCACAGTGAAGAAGGTACATTATGTTACCATCATCCCGTAGTGACAGTGAAGAAGGTACATTATGTTACTGGCATCCTGTAGTGACAGTGAAGAAGGTGCATTATGTTCCTGTCATCATGTAGTGACAGTGAAGAAGGTACATTATGTTACTGGCATCCTGTAGTGACAGTGAAGAAGGTACATTATGTTCCTGTCATGTATTTTACAGTATCCAATACTGTTACATTCATCTTTTTTTTTACTAAGGCACTGCATCTCTGTGTTAGAGGTGTCACTACAGACCCTGGTTCAGCGGTCTAAGGCACTGCATCTCAGTGTTAGAGGCGTTACTACAGACCCTGGTTCAGAGGTCTAAGACATCTCAGTGTTAGAGGCGTCACTACAGACCCTGGTTCAGAAGTCTAAGGCATCTCAGTGCTAGAGGAGTCACTGCAGACCTTGGTTCAGCGGTCTAAGGCACTGCATCTCAGTGTTAGAGGAGTCACTACAGACCCTGGTTCAGCGGTCTAAGGCACTGCATCTCAGTGTTAGAGGCGTCACTACAGACCTTGGTTCAGCGGTCTAAGGCATCTCAGTGTTAGAGGAGTCACTACAGACACCCTGGTTCAGCGGTCTAAGGCACTGCATCTCAGTGTTAGAGGCGTCACTACAGATACCCTGGTTCAGCGGTCTAATGCACTGCATCTCAGTGTTAGAGGAGTCACTACAGACACCCTGGTTCAGCGGTCTAAGGCACTGCATCTCAGTGTTAGAGGCGTCACTACAGATACCCTGGTTCGATTCCAGGCTGTATCACAACCGAGTCCCATATGGCGGCACACAATGGTCTCAGTGTCGTCCGGGGTAGGCCATTGTTGCAAATAAAAATGTGTTCTTATTAACCTGTTGCTCCTACCCTCTACTTTTTTGAACATTTTGTTAAAAATCGCGCAACATTTCAGCGCCCTGCTACTCATGCCAGGAATATAGTACGTTCATATGGTTAGAATGTGTGGATAGGAAACCCTCGGACGTTTTGAAAACTGGTTAAATCACGACTGTGGCTATAACATAATGTGCGTTACATCGGAAAGCGCAGGAAAACCTGATCACAGAAAATGGAAATAAATATCCTTGCGCCACTTCCAGCATTTGTTAACAGTGAGCCGAATTAGATAAGACCGAGCATTCAACTCTCACAGCATCCCCATGTTGTCTAGAGTCTTGTGAATTGAATCATCTTTGATTCTTGGTTGAACCGAAACAGGGGCACCACTTACCTCCAGTCTCCGCCAAGATCATTCTGGAAGAGCTCTCTCGTGAAATTTTTTCCAAGACGACAGCTAATGATTTTTACATCGCCTACGGATGATTTTTATCGCTTATTAACGTTTACTAATACCTAAAGTAGCATTACAAACGTATTTCGAAGTGTTTTGTGAAAGTTTATCGTCTACTTTTTGAATTTTAAAAAATGACGTTACGTTGTGAAATCGCTGTTTTTTTTCGTTTATCACACAGTCTACATATAACGATATCTTGGCTTTATATGGCCCGATTTAATCGAAATAAAGACCCAATAGTGTTTATGGGACATCTAGGAGTGCCAACAAAGAAGATGGTGAAAGGTAATGACTGTTTTCTATTTTATTGTGCGGTTTGTGTAACGCCGAAATGCTAACTATTTTGTTTACGTCCCCTGCTGTGCTTTTGTGTTGTAGTGTATTGGTGCATGCTATCAGATAATAGCTTCTCATGCTGTCGCCGAAAAGCATTTTAAAAATCTGACTTGTTGCCTGGATTCACAACGAGTGTAGCTTTAATTTGATACCCTGCATGTGTATTTTAATGAACTTTTGAGTTTTAACCTGTTAGTCCAATAGGGGCAGTATTTCATTTTTGGATAAAAAGACGTGCCTGTTTTAAGCGCAATATTTTGTCACGAAAAGATGCTCGAATATGCTTGGAATTGATAGCTTTGGAAAGAAGACAGTCTTACGTTTACAGAAATGCAAAGATTTTCACTGTGAGTCCCTTAGAAAAAATGTTTCGGGCAAAACCAAGATGTATGACCGACCAGGAAATGCACAGGATTTCTGAGGCTACGTTTCCCATGATCGCCTTATATGGCTGTGAATGCGACAGGAATGAACGGACTCTTTCTCTTGTTTCCCCAAGGTCTCTGCAGCATTGTGACGTATTTGTAGGCATATCATTGGAAGATTGACCATAAGAGACTACATTTACCAGGTGTCCCGCTAGGTGTCTGCGTGGCAATTGGTGCGCAAAAGTCAGGTCCCGGTATTTTTCCATTCAAATCTCAGAACAAACCAGGCTACAAGGACGGTGCTTTCAATGGAGAGAAATATGACAAACCACCTTCAGGATTGATTCAAACAACGTTTTCCATGTTTCAGTCGATATTATGGAGTTAATTCGGAAAAAAGTTTGACATGTAGGTGACTGAATTTTCGGTTAGTTTCGGTAGCCATATGCATAGTAACAAAAGGGAACGATGTGTCCTACACAAGAATCTTTCAGGAAAAACTGGACATCTGCTATGTAACTGAGAGTCTCCTCATTGAAACATCTGAAGTTCTTCAAAGGTAAATTATTTTATTTGATTCCTTGGCTGGTTTTTGTGAATATGTTGCGTGCTAAATGCTAATGCTAACGCTAAGCCAGCTATCACCACTCTTACACAAATTAGTGATTTTCTCTGGTTCTAAAGCATATTTTGAAAATCTGAGACGACAGGATTGTTAAGAAAAGGATAAGCTTGAGAACAGGCATATTTATTTCGTTTCATTTGCGATTTTTAAAAATCGCTAACGTTGCGTTATGCTAATGAGCTTGAGGCTGTAGTAACGATACCGCATGCGGGATGGGGCGGACTAAGAGGTTAACTAATACTATTAGCATTTAGCGTAGCGCATTTGCATTTCCAGAGCTCTAGTTGGGACGCAAGCGTCCCAAGTAGAAGCAAGAGTTTAACTGACTAGCCTAGTGAAATAAAGGTTACTTTTTTTTAAATGCAGAAACTCACTCATTGTCAGGTCTCGTCACAGTCAGAAACTCAATCATTGTCAGGTCTCGTCACAGTCAGAAACTCACTCATGGTCAGGTCTCGTCACAGTCAGAAACTCACTCATGGTCAGGTCTCGTCACAGTCAGAAACTCACTCATTGTCAGGTCTCGTCACAGTCAGAAACTCACTCATTGTCAGGTCTCGTCACAGTCAGAAACTCACTCATTGTCAGGTCTCGTCACAGTCAGAAACTCACTCATTGTCAGGTCTCGTCACAGTCAGAAACTCAATCATGGTCAGGTCTCGTCACAGTCAGAAACTCAATCATTGTCAGGTCTCGTCACAGTCAGAAACTCAATCATGGTCAGGTCTCGTCACAGTCAGAAACTCAATCATTGTCAGGTCTCGTCACAGTCAGAAACTCAATCATTGTCAGGTCTCGTCACAGTCAGAAACTCAATCATTGTCAGGTCTCGTCACAGTCAGAAACTCACTCATTGTCAGGTCTCGTCACAGTCAGAAACTCACTCATTGTCAGGTCTCGTCACAGTCAGCTGGATATACGTCCTCAGATGCGTCATTAGAGCGCGCCACAGAACATCTGTCTACACTCAGGTTGTTGTTTACGTTAAAATTCTTTCATTAAATAGATTCTAATCAGAACTAAAGTTTTGTTGCTGAGGAGTCCACGGACTGCGAGTTTGTGTTCTATTTCTTTGCGTGGATTCCGCGAGTTTGTGTTCTATTTCTTTGCGTGGATTCCGCGAGTTTGTGTTCTATTTCTTTGCGTGGATTCCGCAAGTTTGTGTTCTATTTCTTTGCGTGGATTCCGCGAGTTTGTGTTCTATTTTTTTTGCGTGGATTCCGCGAGTGCTAGCTGGCGGTACGACAGACACCTGTCGTCGCCGTGGGAAAGACTCATTGTTATCTTTTCGTAAAACAACCTGGATACTAAGGAGATTCTGAGGGAAATCGACGAGTACCAACAGCAATACGCTATGGAGCAACAACATACTCCATCATGGAAAGATCCGAACAGCTCACAAAATAACTTTAATTAAACCGGCAAAAAAAAAGTAAAACAGATTCATCTACAGAGACATGGACGATTTACTTACCGTTGAGGTAGAGGCTAGTGCTCTGGCTGGAGTCCATGCATCACTGGAACAGTGATGTGAGGAGGTAGCAGGGCTGGAGTCCATGCATCACTGGAACAGTGGTGTGAGGAGGTAGCAGGGCTGGAGTCCATGCAACACTGGAACAGTTGTGTGAGGAGGTAGCAGGGCTGGAGTCCATGCATCACTGGAACAGTGTTGTGAGGAGGTAGCAGGGCTGGAGTCCATGCATCACTGGAACAGTGTTGTGAGGAGGTAGCAGGGCTGGAGTCCATGCATCACTGGAACAGTGTTGTGAGGAGGTAGCAGGGCTGGAGTCCATGCATCACTGGAACAGTGGTGTGAGGAGGTAGCAGGGCTGGAGTCCATGCAACACTGGAACAGTTGTGTGAGGAGGTAGCAGGGCTGGAGTCCATGCATCACTGGAACAGTGTTGTGAGGAGGTAGCAGGGCTGGAGTCCATGCATCACTGGAACAGTGTTGTGTGGAGGTAGCAGGGCTGGAGTCCATGCATCACTGGAACAGTGGTGTGAGGAGGTAGCAGGGCTGGAGTCCATGCAACACTGGAACAGTTGTGTGAGGAGGTAGCAGGGCTGGAGTCCATGCATCACTGGAACAGTGGTGTGAGGAGGTAGCAGGGCTGGAGTCCATGCATCACTGGACAAGTTGTGTAAGGAGGTAGCAGGGCTGAGGGGGAGTTTGTAGTTCAGCCAGAGTGAAATTCTCACGCTCCAAAGAGAAAAGAAGTCACTCACAGCCAAGGTAAAAATCCACGATTCCAACATGGATTGGCTACTGAGGGAAAACAGGGTGATGAAGGAGACGCTACTAGACATACAAAGTTGTAGAGTGAAAATATATATTTTTTCTGGGATTCCTGAGGATGCATCCAATAACCCAGAGGGCGCGATCAGAGAATTCATGCAATCCACCTTCAAAACTTCCTCTAGAGACTGTAAACAAGGTGGCTTTCCACGGAGTACACAGACTTGGAGCTCGGAGAGACAAGACCAAGGGTCCCTGACCGATCATCGCAAAATTTGAACACGACCAACAAAAGGAGCTGATCAAAAGCAGGGGAAGGGAGCTTAAAGGGACCAATTTCATTTACATTTAATTTCCAAGGGAGATAAACAAAACGTCGTAAGAGACTGTATCCAGTCCAGAGGCAACAGAGGGAGAAGGGTAAGTGTGCCTTTATCATTGTGGACAAACTCCTTATAGATGGACAGCTATTCCGAGACAGCTCCATAACACTGTGGTTGTACTAAATTCTACTGGGACTTCAGGTTATATAGATGGACAGCTATTCCTTGAAAGCTCCATAACACTGTAGTTGTACTAAATTCTACTGGGACTTCAGGTTATATAGATGGACAGCTATTCCGAGACAGCTCCATAACACTGTGGTTGTACTAAATTCTACTGGGACTTCAGGTTATATAGATGGACAGCTATTCAGAGACAGCTCCATAACACTGTGGTTGTACTAAATTCTACTGGGACTTCAGGTTATGAAACAAAAGAAGGGATGGGAACTGTAAAAATATCTGAACATTATGAAGTAGAACACACACACACACACACACACACACACACACACACACACACACACACACACACACACACACACACACACACACACACACGCGCACACACACACACACACACACGCGCACACACACACAACACACAAACACAAACACACACACACACACAGACACACACACAGACACACACACACCTGATCTCGGTCTCTTCTCTCACTCTCTCTTTCTCTCTTCTCTTCTCTCCCTCTCTATTGTCGAGAACTGTTTTATAATTTAATGTGTTTATTGTTTTTCTTTTTTATGTATTTGTCAAGAAGTTTATATATGTTTACAACAAGCAAGGGGAAGATATCAGAATAGGGGCATTGGGGAATAATAACATATTGGGGAATAATAACATACTGGGGAAGATATCAGAATAGAGACATTGGGGAATAATAACATACTGGGGAAGATATCAGAGTAGAGACATTGGGGAATAATAACATATTGGGGAAGATATCAGAGTAGAGACATTGGGGAATAATAACATATTGGGGAAGATATCAGAGTAGAGACATTGGGGAATAATAACATACTGGGGAAGATATCAGAGTAGAGACATTGGGGAATAATAACATATTGGGGAATAATAACATATTGGGGAAGATATCAGAATAGAGACATTGGGGAATAATAACATACTGGGGAAGATATCAGAGTAGAGACATTGGGGAATAATAACATATTGGGGAAGATATCAGAGTAGAGACATTGGGGAATAATAACATATTGGGGAATAATAACATACTGGAGAAGATATCAGAATAGGGGCATTGGGGAATAATAACATACTGGGGAATAATAACATATTGGGGAAGATATCAGAGTAGAGACATTGGGGAATAATAACATATTGGGGAATATATCAGAATAGGGGCATTGGGGAATAATAACATATTGGGGAATAATAACATACTGGGGAAGATATCAGAGTAGAGACATTGGGGAATAATAACATACTGGGGAAGATATCAGAGTAGAGACATTGGGGAATAATAACATATTGGGGAAGATATCAGAGTAGAGACATTGGGGAATAATAACATATTGGGGAAGATATCAGAGTAGAGACATTAGGGAATAATAACATATTGGGGAAGATATCAGAGTAGAGGCATTGGGGGGGAAGATATCAGAGTAGAGACATTGGGGAATAATAACATATTGGGGAAGATATCAGAATAGGGGCATTGGGGAATAATAACATATTGGGGAAGATATCAGAATAGGGGCATTGGGGAATGATAACATATTGGGGAAGATATCAGACTAGAGACATTGGGGAATAATAACATATTGGGGAATAATAACATACTGGGGAAGATATCAGAGTAGAGACATTGGGGAATAATAACATATTGGGGAAGATATCAGAGTAGAGGCATTGGGGAATAATAACATATTGGGGAAGATATCAGAGTAGAGACATTGGGGAATTATAACATACTGGGGAAGATATCAGAATAGAGACATTGGGGAATAATAACATACTGTGGAAGATATCAGAATAGAGACATTGGGGAATAATAACATATTGGGGAAGATATCAGAGTAGAGGCATTGGGGAATAATAACATATTGGGGAAGATATCAGAGTAGAGACGTTGGGGAATAATAACATATTGGGGAATAATAACATATTGGGGAAGATATCAGAATAGAGACATTGGGGAATAATAACATATTGTACGGAATACATTTGTACTGTGGTGAAGCCGTCTCTAGACTAATGCAAGGTCTCTTCCATGATCATGTGAAACTTCGGTTGCTGTGGAAGTGCTGGGATGTGTTTTTCAATGATGTTAAAGGTCATTATGCTGCAACTATGACAGTGATACGATATGGATTACAATTATCATGAATATTGAGGCTACACGTACTGATTGTGTCACACATAGACACCGAAACATGCAAATTGGGGGAGTTATTTTTAATTTGGGACATCACATATTATAGTCTTACTCTTATACAGACATCGTACACACTCTCATTAAATCGCATCCATTATCATACACATCAGATTTACTACACACATAACATCTTGTCTCCACGTTCTACCATCTGTGGCATTGGCTCACAGGCAAACAGGCAATGGAATAAAACAAATATTGCTAGATCCTATTTTCTTGAATTCTAATTATCAGACATTTGAAAGCTCTAATTTTGATCGTCATAATACCTCTGATGGCAGTGACTTTACAAGCACTAATTATGGTTAATTTACACTGAGAATAGTGTCTAAGTATAGCCAGTTATAATTGTAACGGTTTAGCAGATTATAAGAATGAAGATCCGTCTTTACATGACTAAAAGAAAAGGAATAGAACATATACTTTTTACAGAAAACTCACTCTACATTTACATAGATGAAATTGCGTGGAAAAAGACGTTTCTGACAAAGGAACTCAAAAGGCGTGATGATATTAATTAACAACTATTTTAATTTGAATGTGCAAATAGTCAGGAATGATTCGCAAGGAAGGTTGATCGTTTTGACGAAAAATAAATGTCCCTCATTAATCTACATGGTCCAAATCCGGATGATACATCCTTCTTCGAAAACATTTATACCAATTTATTGAACTTACAGGCAACAAATTATCAAATAATTATGGTAGGAGACTATAACACAGTGTTAAGTACCTCAATGGACCGTAAAGGTCATCAATCTACAAACTACCATCACCCTGCCCTTAAGGTAATCACTCTACAAACTACCATCACCCTGCCCTTATGGTAATCACTCTACAAACTACCATCACCATGCCCTTAAGGTAATCACTCTACAAACTACCATCACCCTGCCCTTATGGTAATCACTCTACAAACTACCATCACCCTGCCCTTAAGGTAATCACTCTACAAACTACCATCACCATGCCCTTATGGTAATCACTCTACAAACTACCATCACCATGCCCTTAAGGTAATCACTCTACAAACTACCATCACCCTGCCCTTATGGTAATCACTCTACAAACTACCATCACCATGCCCTTATGGTAATCACTCTACAAACTACCATCACCATGCCCTTAATCACTCTACTAACTATCATCACCATGCCCTTATGGTAATCACTCTACAAACTACCATCACCATGCCCTTAATCACTCTACAAACTACCATCACCATGCCCTTATGGTAATCACTCTACAAACTACCATCACCATGCCCTTAAGGTAATCACTCTACAAACTACCATCACCATGCCCTTAATCACTCTACAAACTACCATCACCATGCCCTTATGGTAATCACTCTACAAACTACCATCACCATGCCCTTATGGTAATCACTCTACAAACTACCATCACCATGCCCTTAATCACTCTACAAACTACCATCACCATGCCCTTAATCACTCTACAAACTACCATCACCATGCCCTTAATCACTCTACAAACTACCATCACCCTGCCCTTAATCACTCTACAAACTACCATCACCCTGCCCTTAATCACTCTACAAACTACCATCACCATGCCCTTAATCACTCTACAAACTACCATCACCATGCCCTTAATCACTCTACAAACTACCATCACCATGCCCTTAATCACTCTACAAACTACCATCACCCTGCCCTTATGGTAATCACTCTACAAACTACCATCACCATGCCCTTAATCACTCTACAAACTACCATCACCCTGCCCTTATGGTAATCACTCTACAAACTACCATCACCCTGCCCTTATGGTAATCACTCTACAAACTACCATCACCATGCCCTTAATCACTCTACAAACTACCATCACCATGCCCTTAAGGTAATCACTCTACAAACTATCATCACCCTGCCCTTAAGGTAATCACTCTACAAACTACCATCACCATGCCCTTAAGGTAATCACTCTACAAACTACCATCACCCTGCCCTTAAGGTAATCACTCTACAAACTACCATCACCGTGCCCTTAAGGTAATCACTCTACAAACTACCATCACCATGCCCTTAAGGTAATCACTCTACAAACTACCATCACCCTGCCCTTAAGGTAATCACTCTACAAACTACCATCACCCTGCCCTTAATCACTCTACAAACTACCATCACCCTGCCCTTAAGGAAATCACTCTACAAACTACCATCACCCTGCCCTTAATCACTCTACAAACTACCATCACCATGCCCTTATGGTAATCACTCTACAAACTACCATCACCCTGCCCTTATGGTAATCACTCTACAAACTACCATCACCATGCCCTTATGGTAATCACTCTACAAACTACCATCACCATGCCCTTATGGTAATCACTCTACAAACTACCATCACCATGCCCTTATGGTAATCACTCTACAAACTACCATCACCATGCCCTTATGGTAATCACTCTACAAACTATCATCACCATGCCCTACAAACTAATCACTTAAGGTAATCTACAAACTACCATCACCATGCCCTTATGGTAATCACTCTACAAACTACCATCACCATGCCCTTATGGTAATCACTCTACAAACTACCATCACCATGCCAAACTACCATCACCATGGAAATCACTCTACAAACTACCATCACCATGCCCTTAAGGAAATCACTCTACAAACTACCATCACCATGCCCTTATGGTAATCACTCTACAAACTACCATCACCATGCCCTTAAGGTCACTCTACAAACTACCATCACCATGCCCTTAATCACTCTACAAACTACCATCACCCTGCCCTTAAGGTAATCACTCTACAAACTTAATCACTCTCATCATCCCATGCCCTTAATCACTCTACAAACTACCATCACCCTGCCCTTAAGGAAATCACTCTACAAACTACCATCACCATGCCCTTAATCACTCTACAAACTACCATCACCCTGCCCTTATGGTAAATCAAACTACCATCACAAACTATCATCACCCTGCCCTTAATCACTCTACAAACTACCATCATCATCCTGCCCTTATGGAAATCACTCTACAAACTACCATCACCATGCCCTTAAACTCTACAAACTACCATCACCCTGCCCTTAATCACTCTACAAACTACCATCACCCTGCCCTTATGGTAATCACTCTACAAACTACCATCACCCTGCCCTTATGGTAATCACTCTACAAACTACCATCACCATGCCCTTAATCACTCTACAAACTACCATCACCCTGCCCTTAATCACTCTACAAACTACCATCACCCTGCCCTTAAGGTAATCACTCTACAAACTATCATCACCCTGCCCTTAAGGTAATCACTCTACAAACTACCATCACCCTGCCCTTATGGTAATCACTCTACAAACTACCATCACCCTGCCCTTATGGTAATCACTCTACAAACTACCAAACTACCATCATCCCATGCTACAAACTTATGGTAATCACTCTACAAACTACCATCACTCTACAATCTACCATCACCCTTAATCACTCTACAAACTACCATCACCTGCCCTTAATCACTCTACAAACTACCATCACCCTGCCCTTAATCACTCTACAAACTACCATCACCCTGCCCTTAAGGTAATCACTCTACAAACTATCATCACCCTGCCCTTAAGGAAATCACTCTACTACCAAAAATACTAGTGAAATGCATAGCACTCAGAATTTAAAGGGTTTTACCAGGTGATGTTCGTCCTGATCAGACAGGTTTTTTACATGGACGATACTTTGGAGATAATATACGACAACTACTAGAAATAATTGCACATCATGAAACATCTAAGAAGCTAGGCCTGGTGTAGTAGATCATGAAAAGTTCTTATAATTCTCTTATAAAATGGGTAAAATAAAATAAATAAATAACAGAACAAGTCTCCTTCCTGAGCGGTATGACGGGTGCGTGGTCCCATGGTGTTTACAGTTGTTGTACTATTGTTTGTACAGATGAACGTGGTACCTTCAGGCATTTGGAAATTGCTCCCAAGGATGAACCAGACTTGTGGAGGTCTACAATTCTAGAGGTCTGCTGATTTCTTTTGATTTTCCCATGATGTCAAGCAAAGAGGCACTAAGTTTGAAGGTAGGCATTGAAATACATTCACAGGTACACCTACAATTGACTGAAATTATGTCAATTGCCTATCAGAACTTCGAAAGCCATGACATCATTTTCTGAAATGTTCTGTTTAAAGGCACAGTCAACTTAGTGTATGTAAACGTCTGACCCACTGGAATTGTGATACAGTGAGTTATATGTGAAATAATACGTCTGTAAACAATTGCTGGAAAAATTACTTGTGTCATGCACAAAGTAGATGACTTGCCAAAAGTATAGTTTGTTAACAATAATTTTGTGGAGTGGTTGAAAAACAAGTTTTAATGACTCCAACCTAAGTGCATGTAAACTTCCGACTTGAACTGTAAATAACGGCTACATCTCCGAGAGTTTTGAATTGTAAAGAGGAGTTGAACAAGGGTGTCCGCTGTCATCATATCCACACGGCCAAAAACAAAGACAAAAACATTGACTTTCCCACCCGAGTCACACCCTGACCTAACCAAACATAGAGAATAATAACCCCCCAAAAGGTCGCTGCAGGCTCCGGACTGGGGACCGTCACTGGAGGCTCCGGACTGGGGATCGTCGCTGCAGGCTCCGGACTGGGGACCGTCGCTGCAGGCTCCGGACTGGGGATCGTCGCTGCAGGCTCCGGACTGGGGACCGTCGCTGCAGGCTCCAGACTGGGGACCGTCCCTTGGAGGCTCCGAACTGGGGATCGTCGCTGCAGGCTCCGGACTGGGGACCGTCGCTGCTGGGGAGGCTGCAGGCCGGACTGGGAACCGCTGCGCTGGGGACCGCCGCTGGACTGGGGGCCCGGACTGGGGATCGCCGCTTGGAGGCTGCTGGGGAGGCTCCGGACTGGGGATTGTCGCTGGAGGCTCCTTTCCCTGGATCTTCACTACAGGCTCCTTGTATCATCACTGTAGGTGCCGGGAAATGGATCATCACGGGAGGCACCTGGCTATGGATCTTTACTGCAGGCTCCGTACCATGTATCATCACTGGAGGCTTCGGGCCAAGGATCATCACTGGAAGATTCGGGCCATGGATCCTAACTGCAGGCGCCGGGCCATGGATCTTCACTGGAGGCTTCGGGCCAAGGATCATCACTGGAAGATTCATACGTGGAGCCGGAACAGGAGACGTACTGGAAGCCTAGTGTGTGGAGCTGCAACAGGGCTTACCAGGCTGGGGAGACACACTGGAGTCCTGGTACGTGGAGCCGGAACCGGTCACACCGGACTGGGGAGATGCACTGGAAGCCTGGTGCGTGGAGCTGCAACAGGATACAGCAGGCTACAGGATACAGCAGGCACCAGATACAGCAGGCACCAGATACAGCAGGCACCAGATACAGCAGGCACCAGATACAGCAGGCTACAGGATACAGCAGGCACAGGATACAGCAGGCACCAGATACAGCAGGCTACAGGATACAGCAGGCACCAGATACAGCAGGCTACAGGATACAGCAGGCACCAGATACAGCAGGCACCAGATACAGCAGGCACCAGATACAGCAGGCTACAGGATACAGCAGGCTACAGGATACAGCAGGCACCGGATATTCTTTGCTTTCTTCTGTCTTTTCCTTTTGTCTCTTTAGTCCATCCTCTTGGTTGTTGGTGCATTGGGGTGCATCCTGGGAGTGGGGAATGGAATTCATTGTATTTTTATTTTTATTCTGGGGCGGGACTGTGGGGGGGATTCCACTTTCCCTCCCTCCCTCCCTCCCTCCCTCCCTCCCTCCCTCCCTCCCTCCCTCCATCCTTCTCCGTCCATCCCTCCTCAATAGGTAGCCCTGCCAACCACATGTCCCCTATCTGTGAAAATTCTCTATATCTCCAGTTTGTCTAATTATGTTCTTCCCTCCAGCAACCCGCATGCAGTTACCATGGATGGCTCTCCAATTAGCTGGGCTCGGCCAACAGGCTGGATGCTCAGAGCGTCATTAAAGAGCTGCCATAAAGGACTGGAATTCTCTATCGCTGCTGAATTCTCTGCATCATTTTAGAATTCTCTATCGCTGTAGAATTCTCTGCATCATTTTAGAATTCTCTATCGCTGTAGAATTCTCTGCATCATTTTAGAATTCTCTATCGCTGTAGAATTCTCTGCATCATTTTAGAATTCTCTATCGCTGTAGAATTCTCTGCATCATTGTAGAATTCTCTATCGCTGTAGAATTCTCTGCATCATTTTAGAATTCTCAGTAAGTATGCAACCAGGGAGAAGAAATTGGCATTTCGGTGGTGCTGTAGGTAGGATATCATAAAGCTCAAATACTGACCCGTCTGGACACCGAGCCTCTGAAATCCTAAAATCCCATCCTATTGGATTTTTAGATCTGGACCAGCCCCAACTCAACTCTATCATTCTGATTCCATCCCATCACCTTGTTCTATCCTGATGTGGCCAGTGCCTGCATCCCAAACGCAACTCTATTCCCTATATCGTGAAGGGGAGAGAGAACCATCTGGGATACAACCAGGATATTTGAAGATTGTGATTGGAAAGTTGTTTCTGCACCGGATACAATCAATCTGCTTTTTTTTATCGTTTCCTTTGAGGAAAGAGAGAGAGAGAGAGAGAGAGAGAGAGAGAGAGAGAGAGAGAGAGAGAGAGAGAGAGAGAGAGAGAGAGAGAGACAGAGAGAGAGAGAGAGACAGAGAGAGAGAGAGAGAGAGAGAGAGAGAGAGAGAGAGACAGAGAGAGAGAGAGAGAGAGAGAGAGAGAGAGAGAGAGAGAGAGAGAGAGAGAGAGAGAGAGAGAGAGAGAGAGAGAGAGAGAGAGAGAGAGAGAGAGAGAGAGAGAGAGAGAGAGACAGAGAGAGAGAGAGAGAGAGGGAGAGAGAGAGAGAGAGAGAGAGAGAGAGAGAGGAGAGAGAGAGAGAGAGAGAGAGAGAGAGAGAGAGAGAGAGAGAGAGAGAGAGAGAGAGAGAGAGAGAGAGACAGAGAGAGAGAGAGAGAGAGAGAGAGAGAGAGAGAGAGAGAGAGAGAGAGAGAGAGAGAGAGAGAGAGAGAGAGAGAGACAGAGAGAGAGAGAGAGAGAGAGAGAGAGAGAGAGAGAGAGAGAGACAGAGAGAGAGAGAGAGGGAGAGAGAGAGGGAGAGAGAGACAGAGAGAGAGAGAGAGAGAGAGAGAGAGAGAGAGAGAGAGAGAGAGAGAGAGAGAGAGAGAGAGAGAGAGAGAGAGAGAGAGAGAGGAGAGAGAGAGAGAGAGAGAGAGAGACAGAGAGAGAGAGAGAGAGAGAGAGAGAGAGAGAACGAACACTTCTGATTCATTGGGGATTAAGAAAAATAATGAATGAATGTCGTTCTCCTTTGTCACGTTATAGTTTTATGATCTTTTTTCTTCCATTGTTGTGAGTTAATCACTCTGTTATTAAACTCATCGTTTCCTCTGTCTTTGTTCACCGCAGTCAGCATGGCTCACCGCCCGGCAGTCAGCATGGCTCACCGCCCGGCAGTCAGCATGGCTCACCGCCCGGCAGTCAGCATGGCTCACCGCCCGGCAGTCAGCATGGCTCTCCGCCCGGCAGGCAGCATGGCTCACCGCCCGGCAGTCAGCATGGCTCACCGCCCGGCAGTCAGCATGGCTTTCTGACTACTATACAAACTAATGGCGTGTCTAAGTCGACATAAAAAGGAGCTATTTATATCCTATTCATCTGATGTGGGGCCTGTCTTACCGTTTATCATCTGATGTGGGGCCTGTCTTACCGTTTATCATCTGATGTGGGGCCTGTCTTACCGTTTATCATCTGATGTGGGGCCTGTCTTACCGTTTATCATCTGATGTGGGGCCTGTCTTACCGTTTATCATCTGATGTGAGGCCTGTCTTACCGTTTATCATCTGATGTGGGGCCTGTCTTACCGTTTATCATCTGATGTGGGGCCTGTCTTACCGTTTATCATCTGATGTGAGGCCTGTCTTACCGTTTAACATCTGATGTGGGGCCTGTCTTACCGTTTATCATCTGATGTGGGGCCTGTCTTACCGTTTATCATCTGATGTGGGGCCTGTCTTACCGTTTATCATCTGATGTGAGGCCTGTCTTACCGTTTATCATCTGATGTGAGGCCTGTCTTACCGTTTATCATCTGATGTGGGGCCTGTCTTACCGTTTATCATCTGATGTGGGGCCTGTCTTACCGTTTATCATCTGATGTGGGGCCTGTCTTACCGTTTATCATCTGATGTGGGGCCTGTCTTACCGTTTATCATCTGATGTGAGGCCTGTCTTACCGTTTAACATCTGATGTGGGGCCTGTCTTACCGTTTATCATCTGATGTGGGGCCTGTCAAAGACCCGTTTATCATCTGATGTGAGGCCTGTCTTACCGTTTATCATCTGATGTGGGGCCTGTCAAAGACCCGTTTATCATCTGATGTGGGGCCTGTCTTACCGTTTATCATCTGATGTGGGGCCTGTCTTACCGTTTATCATCTGATGTGAGGCCTGTCTTACCGTTTATCATCTGATGTGGGGCCTGTCTTACCGTTTATCATCTGATGTGGGGCCTGTCTTACCGTTTATCATCTGATGTGGGGCCTGTCTTACCGTTTATCATCTGATGTGAGGCCTGTCTTACCGTTTATCATCTGATGTGGGGCCTGTCTTACCGTTTATCATCTGATGTGGGGCCTGTCTTACCGTTTATCATCTGATTTCTTACCGTTTATCATCTGATGTGGGGCCTGTCTTACCGTTTATCATCTGATGTGGGGCCTGTCTTACCGTTTATCATCTGATGTGGGGCCTGTCTTACCGTTTATCATCTGATGTGGGGCCTGTCTTACCGTTTATCATCTCATCTGATGATGGGGCCTGTCTTATCATCTGATGTGGGGCCTGTCTTATCATCTGATGTGGGGCCTGTCTTACCGTTTATCATCTGATGTGGGGCCTGTCTTACCGTTTATCATCTGATGTGGGGCCTGTCTTATACCGTTTATCATCTGATGTGGGGCCTGTCTTACCGTTTATCATCTGATGTGGGGCCTGTCTTACCGTTTATCATCTGATGTGGGGCCTGTCTTACCGTTTATCATCTGATGTGGGGCCTGTCTTACCGTTTATCATCTGATGTGGGGCCTGTCTTACCGTTTATCATCTGATGTGGGGCCTGTCTTACCGTTTATCATCTGATGTGGGGCCTGTCTTACCGTTTATCATCTGATGTGGGCCTGTCTTACCGTTTATCATCTGATGTGGGGCCTGTCTTACCGTTTATCATCTGATGTGGGGCCTGTCTTACATCGTTTATCATCTGATGTGGGGCCTGTCTTACCGTTTATCATCTGATGTGGGGCCTGTCTTACCGTTTATCATCTGATGTGGGGCCTGTCTTACCGTTTATCATCTGATGTGGGGCCTGTCTTACCGTTTATCATCTGATGTGGGGCCTGTCTTACCGTTTATCATCTGATGTGGGGCCTGTCTTACCGTTTATCATCTGATGTGGGGCCTGTCTTACCGTTTATCATCTGATGTGGGGCCTGTCTTACCGTTTATCATCTGATGTGGGGCCTGTCTTACCGTTTATCATCTGATGTGGGGCCTGTCTTACCGTTTATCATCTGATGTGGGGCCTGTCTTACCGTTTATCATCTGATGTGGGGCCTGTCTTACCGTTTATCATCTGATGTGGGGCCTGTCTTACCGTTTATCATCTGATGTGGGGCCTGTCTTACCGTTTATCATCTGATGTGGGGCCTGTCTTACCGTTTATCATCTGATGTGGGGCCTGTCTTACCGTTTATCATCTGATGTGGGGCCTGTCTTACCGTTTATCATCTGATGTGGGGCCTGTCTTACCGTTTATCATCTGATGTGGGGCCTGTCTTACCGTTTATCATCTGATGTGGGGCCTGTCTTACCGTTTATCATCTGATGTGGGGCCTGTCTTACCGTTTATCATCTGATGTGGGGCCTGTCTTACCTGTCTTTTATCATCTGATGTGGGGCCTGTCTTACCGTTTATCATCTGATGTGGGGCCTGTCTTACCGTTTATCATCTGATGTGGGCCTGTCTTACCGTTTATCATCTGATGTGGGGCCTGTCTTACCGTTTATCATCTGATGTGGGGCCTGTCTTACCGTTTATCATCTGATGTGGGGCCTGTCTTACCGTTTATCATCTGATGTGGGGCCTGTCTTACCGTTTATCATCTGATGTGGGGCCTGTCTTACCGTTTATCATCTGATGTGGGGCCTGTCTTACCGTTTATCATCTGATGTGGGGCCTGTCTTACCGTTTATCATCTGATGTGGGGCCTGGCCTATCATCTGATGTGGGGCCTGTCTTACCGTTTATCATCTGATGTGGGGCCTGTCTTACCGTTTATCATCTGATGTGGGGCCTGTCTTACCGTTTATCATCTGATGTGGGCCTGTCTTACCGTTTATCATCTGATGTGGGGCCTGTCTTACCGTTTATCATCTGATGTGGGGCCTGTCTTACCGTTTATCATCTGATGTGGGGCCTGTCTTACCGTTTATCATCTGATGTGGGGCCTGTCTTACCGTTTATCATCTGATGTGGGGCCTGTCAAAGACCCGTTTATCATCTGATGTGGGGCCTGTCTTACCGTTTATCATCTGATGTGGGGCCTGTCTTACCGTTTATCATCTGATGTGGGGCCTGTCTTACCGTTTATCATCTGATGTGGGGCCTGTCTTACCGTTTATCATCTGATGTGGGGCCTGTCAAAGACCGTTTATCATCTGATGGGGCCTGTCTTTATCATCTGATGTGGGGCCTGTCTTACCGTTTATCATCTGATGTGGGGCCTGTCTTACCGTTTATCATCTGATGTGGGGCCTGTCTTACCGTTTATCATCTGATGTGGGGCCTGTCTTACCGTTTATCATCTGATGTGGGGCCTGTCTTACCGTTTATCATCTGATGTGGGCCTGTCTTACCGTTTATCATCTGATGTGGGGCCTGTCTTACCGTTTATCATCTGATGTGGGGCCTGTCTTACCGTTTATCATCTGATGTGGGGCCTGTCTTACCGTTTATCATCTGATGTGGGGCCTGTCTTACCGTTTATCATCTGATGTGGGGCCTGTCTTACCGTTTATCATCTGATGTGGGGCCTGTCTTACCGTTTATCATCTGATGTGGGGCCTGTCTTACCGTTTATCATCTGATGTGGGGCCTGTCTTACCGTTTATCATCTGATGTGGGGCCTGTCTTACCGTTTATCATCTGATGTGGGGCCTGTCTTACCGTTTATCATCTGATGTGGGGCCTGTCTTACCGTTTATCATCTGATGTGGGGCCTGTCTTACCGTTTATCATCTGATGTGGGGCCTGTCTTACCGTTTATCATCTGATGTGGGGCCTGTCTTACCGTTTATCATCTGATGTGGGGCCTGTCAAAGTTTATCATCGTTTATCATCTGATGTGGGGCCTGTCTTACCGTTTATCATCTGATACCGTTTATCATCTGATGTGGGCCTGTCTTACCGTTTATCATCTGATGTGGGGCCTGTCTTACCGTTTATCATCTGATGTGGGCCTGTCTTTTATCATCTGATGTGGGCCTGTCAAAGACCCGTTTATCATCTGATGTGGGGCCTGTCTTACCGTTTATCATCTGATGTGGGCCTGTCTTTTATCATCTGATGTGGGGCCTGTCTTACCGTTTATCATCTGATGGGGCCTGTCTTACCGTTTATCATCTGATGTGGGGCCTGTCTTACCGTTTATCATCTGATGTGGGGCCTGTCTTACCGTTTATCATCTGATGTGGGGCCTGTCTTACCGTTTATCATCTGATGGGGCCTGTCTTACCGTTTATCATCTGATGTGGGGCCTGTCTTACCGTTTATCATCTGATGTGGGGCCTGTCTTACCGTTTATCATCTGATGTGGGGCCTGTCTTACGTTTATCATCTGATGGGGCCTGTCTTACCGTTTATCATCTGATGTGGGGCCTGTCTTACCGTTTATCATCTGATGTGAGGCCTGTCTTACCGTTTATCATCTGATGTGGGGCCTGTCTTACCGTTTATCATCTGATGTGGGGCCTGTCTTACCGTTTATCATCTGATGTGGGGCCTGTCTTACCGTTTATCATCTGATGTGGGGCCTGTCTTACCGTTTATCATCTGATGTGGGGCCTGTCTTACCGTTTATCATCTGATGTGGGGCCTGTCTTACCGTTTATCATCTGATGTGGGGCCTGTCTTACCGTTTATCATCTGATGTGGGGCCTGTCTTACCGTTTATCATCTGATGTGGGGCCTGTCTTACCGTTTATCATCTGATGTGGGGCCCTGTTTATCATCTGATGTGGGCCTGTCTTACCGTTTATCATCTGATGTGGGGCCTGTCTTACCGTTTATCATCTGATGTGGGGCCTGTCTTACCGTTTATCATCTGATGTGGGGCCTGTCTTACCGTTTATCATCTGATGTGGGGCCTGTCTTACCGTTTATCATCTGATGTGGGGCCTGTCTTACCGTTTATCATCTGATGTGGGGCCTGTCTTACCGTTTATCATCTGATGTGGGGCCTGTCTTACCGTTTATCATCTGATGTGGGCCTGTCTTACCGTTTATCATCTGTCTTACCGTTTATCATCTGATGTGGGGCCTGTCTTACCGTTATCATCTGATCTGATGATGGGGCCTGTCTTACCGTTTATCATCTGATGTGGGGCCTGTCTTACCGTTTATCATCTGATGTGGGGCCTGTCTTACCGTTTATCATCTGATGTGGGGCCTGTCTTACCGTTTATCATCTGATGTGGGGCCTGTCTTACCGTTTATCATCTGATGTGGGGCCTGTCTTACCGTTTATCATCTGATGTGGGGCCTGTCTTACCGTTTATCATCTGATGTGGGGCCTGTCTTACCGTTTATCATCTGATGTGGGGCCTGTCTTACCGTTTATCATCTGATGTGGGGCCTGTCTTACCGTTTATCATCTGATGTGGGGCCTGTCTTACCGTTTATCATCTGATGTGGGGCCTGTCTTACCGTTTATCATCTGATGTGGGGCCTGTCTTACCGTTTATCATCTGATGTGGGGCCTGTCTTACCGTTTATCATCTGATGTGGGGCCTGTCTTACCGTTTATCATCTGATGTGGGGCCTGTCTTACCGTTTATCATCTGATGTGGGGCCTGTCTTACCGTTTATCATCTGATTGGGGCCTGTCTTACCGTTTATCATCTGATGTGATGGGCCTGTCTTACCGTTTATCATCTGATGTGGGGCCTGTCTTACCGTTTATCATCTGATGTGGGGCCTGTCTTACCGTTTATCATCTGATGTGGGGCCTGTCTTACCGTTTATCATCTGATGTGGGGCCTGTCTCTGATGTGGGGCCTGTCTTTTATCATCTGATGTGGGGCCTGTCTTACCGTTTATCATCTGATGTGGGGCCTGTCATCTACCGTTTATCATCTGATGTGGGGCCTGTCTTACCGTTTATCATCTGATGTGGGGCCTGTCTTACCGTTTATCATCTGATGTGGGGCCTGTCTTACCGTTTATCATCTGATGTGGGGCCTGTCTTACCGTTTATCATCTGATGTGGGGCCTGTCTTACCGTTTATCATCTGATGTGGGGCCTGTCTTACCGTTTATCATCTGATGTGGGGCCTTATCATCTGATGTGGGCCTGTCTTACCGTTTATCATCTGATGTGGGGCCTGTCGCTTATCATCTGATGTGGGGCCTGTCTTACCGTTTATCATCTGATGTGGGGCCTGTCTTACCGTTTATCATCTGATGTGGGGCCTGTCTTACCGTTTATCATCTGATGTGGGGCCTGTCTTACCGTTTATCATCTGATGTGGGGCCTGTCTTACCGTTTATCATCTGATGTGGGGCCTGTCTTACCGTTTATCATCTGATGTGGGGCCTGTCTTACCGTTTATCATCTGATGTGGGGGGCCTGTCTTACCGTTTATCATCTGATGTGGGGCCTGTCTTACCGTTTATCATCTGATGTGGGGCCTGTCTTACCGTTTATCATCTGATGTGGGGCCTGTCTTACCGTTTATCATCTGATGTGGGGCCTGTCTTACCGTTTATCATCTGATGTGGGGCCTGTCTTACCGTTTATCATCTGATGTGGGCCTGTCTTACCGTTTATCATCTGATGTGGGGCCTGTCTTACCGTTTATCATCTGATGTGGGGCCTGTCTTACCGTTTATCATCTGATGTGGGGCCTGTCTTACCGTTTATCATCTGATGTGGGGCCTGTCTTACCGTTTATCATCTGATGTGGGGCCTGTCTTACCGTTTATCATCTGATGTGGGGCCTGTCTTACCGTTTATCATCTGATGTGGGCCTGTCTTACCGTTTATCATCTGATGTGGGGCCTGTCTTACCGTTTATCATCTGATGTGGGGCCTGTCTTACCGTTTATCATCTGATGTGGGGCCTGTCTTACCGTTTATCATCTGATGTGGGGCCTGTCTTACCGTTTATCATCTGATGTGGGGCCTGTCTTACCGTTTATCATCTGATGTGAGGCCTGTCTTACCGTTTATCATCTGATGTGGGGCCTGTCTTACCGTTTATCATCTGATGTGGGGCCTGTCTTACCGTTTATCATCTGATGTGGGGCCTGTCTTACCGTTTATCATCTGATGTGGGGCCTGTCTTACCGTTTATCATCTGATGTGGGGCCTGTCTTACCCGTTTATCATCTGATGTGGGGCCTGTCTTACCGTTTATCATCTGATGTGGGGCCTGTCTTACCGTTTATCATCTGATGTGGGGCCTGTCTTACCGTTTATCATCTGATGTGGGGCCTGTCTTACCGTTTATCATCTGATGTGGGGCCTGTCTTACCGTTTATCATCTGATGTGGGGCCTGTCTTACCGTTTATCATCTGATGTGGGGCCTGTCTTACCGTTTATCATCTGATGTGGGGCCTGTCTTACCGTTTATCATCTGATGTGAGGCCTGTCTTACCGTTTATCATCTGATGTGGGGCCTGTCTTACCGTTTATCATCTGTGTGGGGCCTTATCATCTGATGTGGGGCCTGTCTTACCGTTTATCATCTGATGTGGGGCCTGTCTTACCGTTTATCATCTGATGTGGGGCCTGTCTTACCGTTTATCATCTGATGTGGGGCCTGTCTTACCGTTTATCATCTGATGTGGGGCCTGTCTTACCGTTTATCATCTGATGTGGGGCCTGTCTTACCGTTTATCATCTGATGTGGGGCCTGTCTTACCGTTTATCATCTGATGTGGGGCCTGTCTTACCGTTTATCATCTGATGTGGGGCCTGTCTTACCGTTTATCATCTGATGTGGGGCCTGTCTTACCGTTTATCATCTGATGTGGGGCCTGTCTTACGTTTATCATCTGATGTGGGGCCTGTCTTACCGTTTATCATCTGATGTGGGGCCTGTCTTACCGTTTATCATCTGATGTGGGGCCTGTCTTACCGTTTATCATCTGATGTGGGGCCTGTCTTACCGTTTATCATCTGATGTGGGGGCCTTATCATCTGATGTGGGCCTGTTTACCGTTTATCATCTGATGTGGGGCCTGTCTTACCGTTTATCATCTGATGTGGGGCCTGTCTTACCGTTTATCATCTGATGTGGGGCCTGTCTTACCGTTTATCATCTGATGTGAGGCCTGTCTTACCGTTTATCATCTGATGTGGGGCCTGTCAAAGACCCGTTTATCATCTGATGTGGGGCCTGTCTTACCGTTTATCATCTGATGTGGGGCCTGTCTTACCGTTTATCATCTGATGTGGGGCCTGTCTTACCGTTTATCATCTGATGTGGGGCCTGTCTTACCGTTTATCATCTGATGTGGGGCCTGTCTTACCGTTTATCATCTGATGTGGGGCCTGTCTTACCGTTTATCATCTGATGTGGGGCCTGTCTTACCGTTTATCATCTGATGTGGGGCCTGTCTTACCGTTTATCATCTGATGTGGGGCCTGTCAAAGACCCGTTTATCATCTGATGTGGGGCCTGTCTTACCGTTTATCATCTGATGTGGGGCCTGTCTTACCGTTTATCATCTGATGTGGGGCCTGTCTTACCGTTTATCATCTGATGTGGGGCCTGTCTTACCGTTTATCATCTGATGTGGGGCCTGTCTTACCGTTTATCATCTGATGTGGGGCCTGTCTTACCGTTTATCATCTGATGTGGGGCCTGTCTTACCGTTTATCATCTGATGTGGGGCCTGTCTTACCGCTTATCATCTGATGTGGGGCCTGTCTTACCGCTTATCATCTGATGTGGGGCCTGTCTTACCGTTTATCATCTGATGTGGGGCCTGTCTTACCGTTTATCATCTGATGTGGGGCCTGTCTTACCGTTTATCATCTGATGTGGGGCCTGTCTTACCGTTTATCATCTGATGTGGGGCCTGTCAAAGACCCGTTTATCATCTGATGTGGGGCCTGTCTTACCGTTTATCATCTGATGTGGGGCCTGTCAAAGCATTTTTGAATTTTTGATCCGCTTAATTACAAAAATACATTTCTTGACACCAAACATTCAGCCCATTGAAGAGTTTATTCAATAATGTTTAAGGTTATTGCAGCAAGACATATTGTAGTATAAAATCACAAGATATAACTTTAAAAAAAAAAGAAAAATGAATCCAAGACTGAATCTTCGACACCTGCTCTTTGTCACAGGAACTATTGGTTAGACTTCCTCTAAGTCGATAGCATGAACAGTATTGGCCCTTAAAAACCTCCTTGACGCGTTGAAGGTGTTTACCACCTCGATTAATACCAGATAAACACAGACAGACATTCAAACTAATCCTGGTTGAAGAATACGAGCAAGTCAGTGGATGGACAGACAGAGAAATCATATACACACACACACACAAACACACACACAAACACACACACAAACACACACACAAACACACACACAAACACACACTGAGCAGCCCCTGTGACGTGCACCCCTGTGACGTGCACCCCTGTGACGTGCACCCCTGTGACGTGCACCCCTGTGACGTGCACCCCTGTGATGTGCACCCCCATGTGACGTGCACCCTGTGACGTGCACCCTGTGACGTGCACCCCTGTGACGTGCACCACTGTGAGGATGTGGAGAGCTGAAAGACCAGAAAGACACTAAAGGTCACAGGAAACAAAGCAGTAGTCCAAATACTGCACTATGAAGGGAATAGGGTGCCAGCCCTGGTCTAAAGTAGTGCACTATGAAGGGAATAGGGTGCCAGCCCTGGTCTAAAGTAGTGCACTATGAAGGGAATAGGGTGCCAGCCCTGGTCTAAAGTATTGCACTATGTAGGGAATAGGGTGCCATTTGGAATTCATACTGAGACTGAACTATGACTAGACCAATAGAAGGACTGTCCTTTTCTGACCTTGAGACTGGTCTCTGACTGTCCTTTACTGACCTTGAGACTAGTCTCTGACTGTCCTTTACTGACCCTGAGACTGGTCTCTGACTGTCCTTTTCTGAGCTTGAGACTGGTCTCTGACTAGAACTATAGAAGGACTGTCCTTTACTGACTTTGAGACTCTGACTAGATTAGGACTGTCCTTTACTGACTTTGAGACTCTGACTAGATTAGGACTGTCCTTTACTAACTTTGAGACTCTGACTAGATTAGGACTGTCCTTTACTGACGTTGAGACTCTGACTAGATTAGGACTGTCCTTTACTGACGTTGAGACTCTGACTAGATTAGGACTGTCCTTTACTGACTTTGAGACTCTGACTAGATTAGGACTGTCCTTTACTGACTTTGAGACTCTGACTAGATTAGGACTGTCCTTTACTGACTTTGAGACTCTGACTAGATTAGGACTGTCCTTTACTGACGTTGAGACTGGTCTCTGACTGTCCTTTTCTGACCTTGAGACTGGTCTCTGACTAGAACTATATAAGGACTGTCCTTTACTGACTTTGAGACTCTGACTAGATTAGGACTGTCCTTTACTGACTTTGAGACTCTGACTAGATTAGGACTGTCCTTTACTAACTTTGAGACTCTGACTAGATTAGGACTGTCCTTTACTGACTTTGAGACTCTGACTAGATTAGGACTGTCCTTTACTGACTTTGAGACTCTGACTAGATTAGGACTGTCCTTTACTGACTTTGAGACTCTGACTAGACCTATAGAAGGACTGTCCTTTACTAACTTTGAGACTCTGACTAGACCTATAGAAGGACTGTCCTTTACTAACTTTGAGACTCTGACTAGACCTATAGAAGGACTGTCCTTTACCATGCAGGGCTGTAGGATCCAGATCTGTTTAGATTCAGCAACCTTTTCTAGTTAGGGAATAGGTTGCCAGCTCTGGTCAAAAGTAGTGCACTATTTAGGAATAGGGTGCCATTTGGGATACATTCTATAATTACACAGCGTCATCTCACTGACAGGGAGCAGATGGAGACTCAAACAGATTAACATCACAATACAAACATAGACACACACACACAGCCACACACACATAGAAGGACACACACTTTACTAACTTTGAGACACTGCCACACACACACACACACACACACAGCCACCACACACACAGCCCACACACACACACACAGCCACACACACACAGCCACACACAGCCACACACACACACACACAGCCACACACACACACACACAGCCACACACAGCCACACACACACACACACAGCCACACACACACACACACAGCCACACACAGCCACACACACACACAGCCACATAGCCACACACACACAGCCACACACACACTGCCACACAGCCACAACACAGCCACACACACACACAGGGAACACACAGCCACACACAGCCACACACACACACAGCCACACACACACACACACACACACACACACACAGCCACACACACACACACACAGCACACACATCACACACACAGCACACACACAGACACACAGACACACAAACACATTAACACACAGCCACAGACACACACACACAGCCACACACACACACACAGCCACACACACACACAGCCACACACACACACAGCCACACACACACACACACACACACACACACACACACACACACACCACACACCACACACACACACACACACACACACACACACAGCACACACACAGCACACACAGCCACACACACCACACACACACACAGCCACACACACACACACACACACACACAGCCACACACACACACAGCCACACACACACACAGCCACACACACACAGCCACACACACACACACACACACACACACACACACACACACACACACACACACACACACACACACACACACACACACACACACACACACACACACACACACACACACACACACACACACACACACACACACACACACACACACAGAGAGAGCTCTGTGGGGTGTGTTTGTGTTTATGAACAGAGCCCCAGGACCAGCTTGCTTAGGGGACTCTTCTCCAGGTTCATCTCTCTGTAGGTGATGGCTTTGTTATGGAAGGTTTTGGAATCGCTTCTTTTTAGTTGACTGTAGAATTGAACGTCTCTTTTCTGGATTTTGATAATTAGTGGGTATCGGCCTAATTCTGCTCTGCATTATTTGGTGTTTTACATTGTACTCGGAGGATCTTTTTTTAAATCAGAATTCTGCATGCAGAGTTTTTGTCCCATTTGGTGAGTTCTTGGTTGGTGTGCGGACCCCAGACCTCAAAACCGTGAAGGGCAGGTAGCCTAGTGGTTAGAGTGTAGAGGTGGCAGGTAGCCTAGTGGTTAGAGTGTAGAGGTGGCAGGTAGCCTAGTGGTTAGAGTGTAGAGGTGGCAGGTAGCCTAGTGGTTAGATTGTAGAGGTGGCAGGTAGCCTAGTGGTTAGAGTGTAGAGGTGGCAGGGTAGCCTAGTGGTTAGAGCGTAGAGACGGCAGGTAGCCTAGTGGTTAGAGTGTAGAGGTGGCAGGTAGCCTAGTGGTTAGAGTGTAGAGGAGGCAGGGTAGCCTAGTGGTTAGAGTGTAGAGACGGCAGGTAGCCTAGTGGTTAGAGTGTAGAGACGGCAGGTAGCCTAGTGGTTAGAGTGTAGAGGAGGCAGGTAGCCTAGTGGTTAGAGTGTAGAGGTGGCAGGTAGCCTAGTGGTTAGTGTGTAGAGGTGGCAGGTAGCCTAGTGGTTAGAGTGTAGAGGTGGTAGGTAGCCTAGTGGTTAGAGTGTAGAGGAGGCAGGTAGCCTAGTGGTTAGAGTGTAGAGGTGGCAGGTAGCCTAGTGGTTAGAGTGTAGAGGTGGCAGGTAGCCTAGTGGTTAGAGTGTAGAGGTGGCAGGTAGCCTAGTGGTTAGAGTGTAGAGGTGGCAGGTAGCCTAGTGGTTAGAGTGGTTAGAGTGTAGAGACGGCAGGTAGCCTAGTGGTTAGAGTGTAGAGGTGGCAGGTAGCCTAGTGGTTAGAGTGTAGAGACGGCAGGTAGCCTAGTGGTTAGAGTGTAGAGGTGGCAGGTAGCCTAGTGGTTAGAGTGTAGAAGCGGCAGGTAGCCTAGTGGTTAGAGTGTAGAGGTGGCAGGTAGCCTAGTGGTTAGAGTGTAGAGGCGGCAGGTAGCCTAGTGGTTAGAGTGTAGAGGTGGCAGGTAGCCTAGTGGTTAGAGTGTAGAGGCGGCAGGTAGCCTAGTGGTTAGAGTGTAGAGGCGGCAGGTAGCCTAGTGGTTAGAGTGTAGAGGTGGCTGGTAGCCTAGTGGTTAGAGTGTAGAGGCGGCAGGTAGCCTAGTGGTTAGAGTGTAGAGGTGGCTGGTAGCCTAGTGGTTAGAGCGTAGAGGCGGCAGGTAGCCTAGTGGTTAGAGTGTAGAGGTGGCTGGTAGCCTAGTGGTTAGAGCGTAGAGACGGTAGGTAGCCTAGTGGTTATAGCGTAGAGACGGTAGGTAGCCTAGTGGTTAGAGCGTAGAGGCGGCAGGTAGCCTAGTGGTTAGAGCGTAGAGACGGCAGGAAGCCTAGTGGTTAGAGTGGTTAGAGTGTAGAGGTGGCAGGTAGCCTAGTGGTTAGAGTGTAGAGACAGCAGGTAGCCTAGTGGTTAGAGTGTAGAGGTGGCAGGTAGCCTAGTGGTTAGAGTGTAGAAGCGGCAGGTAGCCTAGTGGTTAGAGTGTAGATGTGGCAGGTAGCCTAGTGGTTAGAGTGTAGAGGTGGCTGGTAGCCTAGTGGTTAGAGTGTAGAGGCGGCAGGTAGCCTAGTGGTTAGAGTGGTTAGAGGCGGCAGGTAGCCTAGTGGTTAGAGTGTAGAGGCGGCAGGTAGCCTAGTGGTTAGAGTGTAGAAGTGGCAGGTAGCCTAGTGGTTAGAGTGTTGGGCCATTAATGGAAGGGTTGCTGGATCGAATCCCTGAGCTGAGAAGGTACAAATCTGTTGTTCTGCCACTGAGTAAACAGGTAATCCACTGTTCCCCAGGAGCTGAATATGTTGATGTTGATTAAGGCAGTCAGTCGCCTCTCTGATTTCAGAAGGGATTAAATACGGAAGACACAGTTGGACAACTGACGATGCATCTTCATTTCCAACGGGTTCTATAACTGATTATAGTATATTTTGCCAGATCGTAATTGGTATGTTAAATTTGATGTTCCTTTTGATGGTATTGAAGGCCAGGTCTCACATCTTTGTTGAAGTTACTGATGTTTTAAGCCGACGTATGTATAGTTGTTGTGCAGGGCAACAGTGTCTAGATGGAATTTGTATTTGAGGTCCTGGCGACTGGACCTTTTTTGGAGCACCAATATTTTGGTCTTACAGAGATTTACTGTCAGGGCCCAGGTCTGACATAATCTGTGCAGAAGATATAAGTGCTGCTGTAGGTCCTCCTTGGTTGGGGAAAGAAGCACCAGATCATCAACAAACAGTAGACATTTGACTTCAGATTTTCTCTCTCTCTCTCTGCCCATCCTACCTCCCTCCCTCCGTCCCTCCTCCCGCCCCCTCTCCCTGTCCATCCTCCTGCCCTCTCCCTCACTCTCTCTGCCCATAATCCCTCTCTCCCTCCCTCCAGCCCTCCTCCTGCCCCACCCCATCTCCCTGTCCATCCTCCTGCCCTCTCCCTCACTCTCTCTGCCCATACTCCCTCTCTCCCTCCCTCCATCCCTCCCTCCCGCCCCGCCCCCCTCTCCCTGTCCATCCTCCTGCCCTCTCCCTACACTCTCTCTGCCCATACTCCCTCTCTCCCTCTCTCTGTCCCTCCTCCTGCCCCCTATCCTTGCCCATACTCCCCCTCTCCCTCTCTCTGCATGTCCTCCCTCTCTCCCTCTCTGTCCCTCCTCCTGCCCCCTATCCCTTCCCATACTCCCCTCTCCCTCTCTCTGCATGTCCTCCCCTCTCTCCCTCTCTCTGTCCCTCCTCCTGCCCCCTATCCCTGCCCATACTCCCCTCTCCCTCTCTCTGCATGTCCTCCCTCTCTCCCTCTCTGTCCCTCCTCCTGCCCCCCCTATCCCTGCCCATACTCCCCCTCTCCCTCTCCCTCTCTCTGTCCCTCCTCCTGCCCCCTATCCCTGCCCATACTCCCTCTCTCTGCATGTCCTCCCTCTCTCTCTCTGTCTGTCCTCCCTCTCTCTCCCTCTCTCTCTCTGCCTGTCCTCCCTCTCTCCCTCTCCCTCTCTCTGCATGTCCTCCCTCTCTCCCTCTCCCTCTCTCTGCATGTCCTCCCTCTCTCCCTCCTCTCTGCTCCTCTCTGCATCTGCATCCTCTCCCTCTCCCTCTCTCTGCCTGTCCTCCCTCTCTGCCTCTCTCTCTCTGCATGTCCTCCCTCTCCCCTCTCTGCATGTCCTCCCTCTCTCCCTCTCCCTCTCTCTGCATGTCCTCCCTCTCTCCCTCTCTCTCTCTGCATGTCCTCCCTCTCCCTCTCTCTGCATGTCCTCCCTCTCTCTCTCTCTGCCTGTCCTCCCTCTCTCTCTCTCTGCCTGTCCTCCCTCTCTCTCTCTCTCTCTCTCTCTCTGCCTGTCCTCCCTCTCTCTCTCTCTGCCTGTCCTCCATCTCTCTCTCTGCCTGTCCTCTCCCTCTCTCTCTCTGCCTGTCCTCCCTCTCTCTCTCTCTCTGCCTGTCCTCCCTCTCTCCCTCTCTGCCTGTCCTCCCTCTCTCTCTCTCTGCCTCTCCTCCCTCTCTCTCTCTCTGCCTGTCCTCTCTCTCTCTCTCTCTGCCTGTCCTCCCTCTCTCTCTCTCTCTGCCTGTCCTCTCCCTCTCTCTCTCTCTCTGCCTGTCCTCTCCCTCTCTCTCTCTCTCTCTCTCTCTGCCTGTCCTCCCTCTCTCTCTCTCTGCCTGTCCTCCCTCTCTCTCCCTCTCTCTCTCTGCCTGTCCTCCCTCTCTCTCCCTCTCTCTCTGTGCCTGTCCTCCCTCTCTCTCCCTCTCTCTCTCTGCCTGTCCTCCCTCTCTCTCTCCCTCTCTCTGCCTGTCCTCCCTCTCTCCCTCTCCCTCTCTCTGAATGTCCCCCTCTCTCCCTCTCCCTCTCTCTGCATGTCCTCCCTCTCTCCCTCCCTCTCTCTGCATGTCCTCTCCCTCTCCCTCTATCTGCATGTCCTCCCTCTCTCCATCTCCCTCTCTCTGCATGTCCTCCCTCTCTCCCTCTCTCTCTCTCTGCCTGTCCTCCCTCTCTCCCTCTCTCTCTCTGCATTTCCTCCCTCTCCCTCTCTCTGCATGTCCCGCCTCTCTCCCTCTCTGCCTGTCCTCCCTCTCTCTCTCTCTGCCTGTCCTCCCTCTCTCTCTCTCTGCCTGTCCTCCCTCTCTCCCTCTCTGCCTGTCCTCCCTCTCTCTCTCTCTCTGCCTGTCCTCCCTCTCTCTCTCTCTGCCTGTCCTCTCCCTCTCTCTCTCTCTCTGCCTGTCCTCCCTCTCTCCCTCTCTGCCTGTCCTTCCTCTCCCTCTCTCTGCCTGTCCTCCCTCTCTCTCTCTCTCTGCCTGTCCTCTCCCTCTCTCTCTCTCTCTGCCTGTCCTCCCTCTCTCTCTCTCTGCCTGTCCTCTCCCTCTCTCTCTCTCTCTCTGCCTGTCCTCCCTCTCTCTCTCTGCCTGTCCTCCCTCTCTCTCTCTGCCTGTCCTCTCCCTCTCTCTCTCTTGCTGCCTGTCCTCCCTCTCTCTCTCTCTGCCTGTCCTCCCTCTCTCTCTCTCTCTGCCTGTCCTCCCTCTCTCTCTCTCTGCCTGTCCTCTCCCTCTCTCTCTCTCTGCCTGTCCTCTCCCTCTCTCTCTCTCTCTCTCTCTCTCTGCATGTCCTCCCTCTCTCTCTCTCTCTCTGCCTGTCCTCCCACAGCGATCCACTACACTTGAAAGCACAAGAAGATTGGTCACATCTTTCATCCTTTTTTCCTCTCTCCAATTCATAATAGTATATATATATAATATCTCAGGCAGGTAACTGGGGGATGATAATGGCTTTATTTGTATTGTTTAGACTTTCTACTGAGACATTAAAAGGAAACAGGTCCAGGATTGGAAAAAACAAATGCTCTTCTAAGACTGAGTTATAGTAATTTTAGCATTAAAAGGTTAAAATACATTATTACTTTTGTTCTAAATGTAGTATCTATCAAGTGTGTGGCCCACTTTGTACTTAAATAAAAGACAACACAATTTATTTACACAATTAACATGTCATTCCATCAAAAATATTTACACAAGTTGAGAATGATCAAGGTGAAAGACAAGAAGAAGAGACCTGAGGTATTTAGACATTTAGACAGTAGACGTGGAGATATTTTGTCACTTTCTGACCTTTATTTCCTTTTTTTGTATTTATTTTAGTATGGTCAGGGCTAAATATCTCCAGGTGAGTTGGGTGGGCAGTCTGTTTGTTTTTCTATGTTTTGGGGTATTTCTATGTTTCGGCCTAGTATGGTTCTCAATCAGAGGCAGGTGTCATTAGTTGTCTCTGATTGAGAATCATACTTAGGTAGCCTGGGTTTAACTGTGTGTTTGTTGGGTGATTGTTCCTGTCTCTGTGTTTTGCACCAGATAGGACTGTTTAGGTTTTCGCACATTTATTGTTTTGTTAGTTATTTCATGTCTAGTTCCTTTATTAAAGAACATGAATAACCACCACGCTGCATTTTGGTCCGCTTCTCCTTCACCACAGGAAAACCGTTACATATTTAAACAGTAGACCTGGAGATATTTAGACAGTAGACCTGGAGATATTTAGACAGTAGACCTGGAGATATTTAGACAGTAGACCTGGAGATATTTAGACAGTAGACCTGGAGATATTTAGACAGTAGACCTGGAGATATTTAGACATTTAGACAGTAGACCTGGAGACATTTAGACATTTAGACAGTAGACCTGGAGATATTTAGACAGTAGACCTGGAGATATTTAGACATTTAGACAGTAGACCTGGAGATATTTAGACAGTAGACCTGGAGATATTTAGACAGTAGACCTGGATATATTTAGACAGTAGACCTGGAGATATTTAGACAGTAGACCTGGAGATATTTAGACAGTAGACCTGGAGATATTTAGACATTTAGACAGTAGACCTGGAGACATTTAGACAGTAGACCTGGAGATATTTAGACAGTAGACCTGGATATATTTAGACAGTAGACCTGGAGATATTTAGACAGTAGACCTGGAGATATTTAGACAGTAGACCTGGAGACATTTAGACATTTAGACAGTAGACCTGGAGACATTTAGACATTTAGACAGTAGACCTGGAGATATTTAGACATTTAGACAGTAGACCTGGAGATATTTAAACAGTAGACCTGGAGATATTTAGACATTTAGACAGTAGACCTGGAGATATTTAGACAGTAGACCTGGAGATATTTAGACAGTAGACCTGGAGATATTTAGACAGTAGACCTGAGATATTTAGACAGTAGACCTGGATATATTTAGACAGTAGACCTGGAGATATTTTTAGACAGTAGACCTGGAGATATTTAGACATTTAGACAGTAGACCTGGAGACATTTAGACAGTAGACCTGGAGATATTTAGACATTTAGACAGTAGACCTGGAGATATTTAGACAGTAGACCTGGATATATTTAGACAGTAGACCTGGATATATTTAGACAGTAGACCTGGAGATATTTAGACATATAGACAGTAGACCTGGAGATATTTAGACAGTAGACCTGGAGATATTTAGACAGTAGACCTGGAGATATTTAGACATATAGACAGTAGACCTGGAGATATTTAGACAGTAGACCTGGAGATATTTAGACAGTAGACCTGGATATATTTAGACAGTAGACCTGGAGATATTTAGACATTAGACCTGGAGATATTTAGACAGTAGACCTGGAGATATTTAGACATATAGACATTTAGACCTGGAGATATTTAGACAGTAGACCTAGAGATATTTAGACAGTAGACCTGGAGATATTTAGACATGTATACAGTAGACCTGGAGATATTTAGACATATAGACAGTAGACCTGGAGATATTTAGACATTTAGACAGTAGACCTGGAGACATTTAGACAGTAGACCTGGAGATATTTAGACATTTAGACAGTAGACCTGGAGATATTTAGACAGTAGACCTGGATATATTTAGACAGTAGACCTGGATATATTTAGACAGTAGACCTGGAGATATTTAGACATATAGACAGTAGACCTGGAGATATTTAGACAGTAGACCTGGAGATATTTAGACAGTAGACCTGGAGATATTTAGACATTTAGACAGTAGACCTGGAGATATTTAGACAGTAGACCTGGAGATATTTAGACAGTAGACCTGGAGATATTTAGACAGTAGACCTGGAGGTATTTAGACAGTAGACCTGGAGATATTTAGACAGTAGACCTGGAGACATATAGACAGTAGACCTGGAGATATTTAGACAGTAGGCCTGGAGATATTTAGACAGTAGACCTGGAGATATTTAGACAGTAGACCTGGAGATATTTAGACAGTAGACCTGGAGATATTTAGACAGTAGACCTGGAGATATTTAGACAGTAGACCTGGAGATAGACATTTAGACAGTAGACCTGGAGATAATTAGACAGTAGACCTGGAGATATTTAGACAGTAGACCTGGAGATATTTAGACAGTAGACAGTAGACCTGGAGATATTTAGACATATAGACAGTAGACCTGGAGATATTTAGACAGTAGACCTGGACATATTTAGACAGTAGACCTGGAGATATTTAGACAGTAGACCTGGAGATATTTAGACATTTAGACAGTAGACCTGGAGATATTTAGACAGTAGACCTGGAGATATTTAGACAGTAGACCTGGATATATTTAGACAGTAGACCTGGATATATTTAGACATTAGACCTGGAGATATTTAGACAGTAGACCTGGAGATATTTAGACATATAGACATTTAGACCTGGAGATATTTAGACAGTAGACCTGGAGATATTTAGACAGTAGACCTGGAGATATTTAGACATGTATACAGTAGACCTGGAGATATTTAGACAGTAGACCTGGAGATATTTAGACATTTAGACAGTAGACCTGGAGACATTTAGACAGTAGACCTGGAGATATTTAGACAGTAGACCTGGAGATATTTAGACAGTAGACCTGGAGATATTTAGACAGTAGACCTGGAGATATTTAGACAGTAGACCTGGAGACATTTAGACAGTAGACCTGGAGACATTTAGACATTTAGACAGTAGACCTGGAGATATTTAGACATTTAGACAGTAGACCTGGAGATATTTAAACAGTAGACCTGGAGATATTTAGACATTTAGACAGTAGACCTGGAGATATTTAGACAGTAGACCTGGAGATATTTAGACAGTAGACCTGGAGATATTTAGACAGTAGACCTGGATATATTTAGACAGTAGACCTGGAGATATTTAGACATATAGACAGTAGACCTGGAGATATTTAGACATTTAGACAGTAGACCTGGAGACATTTAGACAGTAGACCTGGAGATATTTAGACATTTAGACAGTAGACCTGGAGATATTTAGACAGTAGACCTGGATATATTTAGACAGTAGACCTGGATATATTTAGACAGTAGACCTGGAGATATTTAGACATATAGACAGTAGACCTGGAGATATTTAGACAGTAGACCTGGAGATATTTAGACAGTAGACCTGGAGATATTTAGACATTTAGACAGTAGACCTGGAGATATTTAGACAGTAGACCTGGAGATATTTAGACAGTAGACCTGGATATATTTAGACAGTAGACCTGGAGATATTTAGACAGTAGACCTGGAGATATTTAGACAGTAGACCTGGAGATATTTAGACATATAGACATTTAGACCTGGAGATATTTAGACAGTAGACCTGGAGATATTTAGACAGTAGACCTGGAGATATTTAGACATATAGACAGTAGACCTGGAGATATTTAGACATATAGACAGTAGACCTGGAGATATTTAGACATTTAGACAGTAGACCTGGAGACATTTAGACAGTAGACCTGGAGATATTTAGACATTTAGACAGTAGACCTGGAGATATTTAGACAGTAGACCTGGAGATATTTAGACAGTAGACCTGGAGATATTTAGACAGTAGACCTGGAGATATTTAGACATATAGACAGTAGACCTGGAGATATTTAGACAGTAGACCTGGAGATATTTAGACAGTAGACCTGGAGATATTTAGACATTTAGACAGTAGACCTGGAGATATTTAGACAGTAGACCTGGAGATATTTAGACAGTAGACCTGGAGATATTTAGACAGTAGACCTGGAGATATTTAGACAGTAGACCTGGAGATATTTAGACAGTAGACCTGGAGACATATAGACAGTAGACCTGGAGATATTTAGACAGTAGACCTGGAGATATTTAGACAGTAGACCTGGAGATATTTAGACAGTAGACCTGGAGATATTTAGACATTTAGACATTTAGACAGTAGACCTGGAGATATTTAGACAGTAGACCTGGAGATATTTAGACAGTAGACCTGGAGATATTTAGACATATAGACAGTAGACCTGGAGATATTTAGACATATAGACAGTAGACCTGGAGATATTTAGACAGTAGACCTGGAGATATTTAGACAGTAGACAGTAGACCTGGAGATATTTAGACATATAGACAGTAGACCTGGAGATATTTAGACAGTAGACCTGGAGATATTTAGACAGTAGACCTGGAGATATTTAGACAGTAGACCTGGAGATATTTAGACATATAGACAGTAGACCTGGAGATATTTAGACAGTAGACCTGGATATATTTAGACATTTAGACAGTAGACCTGGATATATTTAGACATTTAGACAGTAGATCTGGAGATATTTAGACAGTAGACCTGGAGATATTTAGACAGTAGACCTGGAGATATTTAGACATATAGACAGTAGACCTGGAGGTATTTAGACAGTAGACCTGGATATATTTAGACATTTAGACAGTAGACCTGGAGGTATTTAGACAGTAGACCTGGATATATTTAGACATATAGACAGTAGACCTGGAGATATTTAGACAGTAGACCTGGAGATATTTAGACAGTAGACCTGGAGATATTTAGACAGTAGACCTGGAGATATTTAGACAGTAGACCTGGAGATATTTAGACATTTAGACAGTAGACCTCGAGATATTTAGACAGTAGACCTGGAGATATTTTCGACATATAGACAGTAGACCTGGAGACATTTAGACAGTAGACATGGAGATATTTAGACAGTAGACCTGGAGGTATTTATACAGTAGACCTGGAGATATTTAGACAGTAGACCTGGACATATTTAGACAGTAGACCTGGAGGTATTTAGACAGTAGACCTGGAGACATTTAGACAGTAGACCTGGAGATATTTAGACATGTAGACAGTAGACCTGGAGATATTTAGACAGTAGACCTGGATATATTTAGACATTTAGACAGTAGACCTGGAGATATTTAGACAGTAGACCTGGAGACATATAGACAGTAGACCTGGAGATATTTAGACAGTAGGCCTGGAGATATTTAGACAGTAGACCTGGAGGTATTTAGACAGTAGACCTGGAGACATTTAGACAGTAGACCTGGAGATATTTAGACATGTAGACAGTAGACCTGGAGATATTTAGACAGTAGACCTGGATATATTTAGACATTTAGACAGTAGACCTGGAGATATTTAGACAGTAGACCTGGAGATATTTAGACAGTAGACCTGGAGATATTTAGACAGTAGACCTGGAGATATTTAGACAGTAGACCTGGAGATATTTAGACAGTAGACCTGGAGACATATAGACAGTAGACCTGGAGATATTTAGACAGTAGGCCTGGAGATATTTAGACAGTAGACCTGGAGATATTTAGACAGTAGACCTGGAGATATTTAGACAGTAGACCTGGAGATATTTAGACAGTAGACCTGGAGACATTTAGACAGTAGACCTGGAGATAGACATTTAGACAGTAGACCTGGAGATATTTAGACAGTAGACCTGGAGATATTTAGACATATAGACAGTAGACCTGGAGATATTTAGACATATAGACAGTAGACCTGGAGATATTTAGACAGTAGACCTGGAGATATTTTAGACAGTAGACCTGGAGATATTTAGACATATAGACAGTAGACCTGGAGATATTTAGACAGTAGACCTGGACATATTTAGACAGTAGACCTGGAGATATTTAGACAGTAGACCTGGAGATATTTAGACATATAGACAGTAGACCTGGAGGTATTTAGACAGTAGACCTGGATATATTTAGACATTTAGACAGTAGATCTGGAGATATTTAGACAGTAGACCTGGAGATATTTAGACAGTAGACCTGGAGATATTTAGACATATAGACAGTAGACCTGGAGATATTTAGACAGTAGACCTGGATATATTTAGACATATAGACAGTAGACCTGGAGATATTTAGACAGTAGACCTGGAGATATTTAGACATATAGACAGTAGACCTGGAGATATTTAGACAGTAGACCTGGAGATATTTAGACAGTAGACCTGGAGATATTTAGACAGTAGACCTGGAGATATTTAGACATTTAGACAGTAGACCTGGAGATATTTAGACAGTAGACCTGGAGATATTTAGACAGTAGACAGTAGACCTGGAGACATTTAGACAGTAGACATGGAGATATTTAGACAGTAGACCTGGAGGTATTTATACAGTAGACCTGGAGATATTTAGACAGTAGAGCTGGACATATTTAGACAGTAGACCTGGAGGTATTTAGACAGTAGAACTGGAGACATTTAGACAGTAGACCTGGAGATATTTAGACATGTAGACAGTAGACCTGGAGATATTTAGACAGTAGACCTGGATATATTTAGACAGTAGACCTGGAGATATTTAGACAGTAGACCTGGAGATATTTAGACAGTAGACCTGGAGATATTTAGACATTTAGACAGTAGACCTGGAGATATTTAGACAGTAGACCTGGAGATATTTAGACATTTAGACAGTAGACCTGGAGATATTTAGACAGTAGACCTGGAGATATTTAGACAGTAGACCTGGAGATATTTAGACATGTATACAGTAGACCTGGAGATATTTAGACAGTAGACCTGGAGATATTTAGACATTTAGACCTGGATATATTTAGACAGTAGACCTGGAGATATTTAGACATATAGACAGTAGACCTGGAGATATTTAGACAGTAGACCTGGAGATATTTAGACAGTAGACCTGGATATATTTAGACAGTAGACCTGGAGATATTTAGACATTAGACCTGGAGATATTTAGACAGTAGACCTGGAGATATTTAGACATTAAAACATTTAGACCTGGAGATATTTAGACAGTAGACCTGGAGATATTTAGACAGTAGACCTGGAAATATTTAGACATGTATACAGTAGACCTGGAGATATTTAGACAGTAGACCTGGAGATATTTAGACATATAGACAGTAGACCTGGAGATATTTAGACATATAGACAGTAGACCTGGAGATATTTAGACAGTAGACCTGGAGATATTTAGACATATAGACAGTAGACCTGGAGATATTTAGACATATAGACAGTAGACCTGGAGATATTTAGACATTTAGACAGTAGACCTGGAGACATTTAGACAGTAGACCTGGAGACATTTAGACAGTAGACCTGGAGATATTTAGACAGTAGACCTGGAGATATTTAGACAGTAGACCTGGAGATATTTAAACATATAGACAGTAGACCTGGAGATATTTAGACATATAGACAATATACCTGGAGATATTTAGACATTTAGACAGTAGACCTGGAGATATTTAGACATTAGACTTGGACATATTTAGACAGTAGACCTGGAGGTATTTAGACAGTAGAACTGGAGACATTTAGACAGTAGACCTGGAGATATTTAGACATGTAGACAGTAGACCTGGAGATATTTAGACAGTAGACCTGGATATATTTAGACAGTAGACCTGGAGATATTTAGACAGTAGACCTGGAGATATTTAGACAGTAGACCTGGAGATATTTAGACATTTAGACAGTAGACCTGGAGACATTTAGACAGTAGACCTGGAGATATTTAGACATTTAGACAGTAGACCTGGATATATTTAGACAGTAGACCTGGAGATATTTAGACAGTAGACCTGGATATATTTAGACAGTAGACCTGGAGATATTTAGACATATAGACAGTAGACCTGGAGATATTTAGACAGTAGACCTGGAGATATTTAGACAGTAGACCTGGATATATTTAGACAGTAGACCTGGAGATATTTAGACATTAGACCTGGATATATTTAGACAGTAGACCTGGAGATATTTAGACATTTAGACATTTAGACCTGGAGATATTTAGACAGTAGACCTGGAGATATTTAGACAGTAGACCTGGAAATATTTAGACATGTATACAGTAGACCTGGAGATATTTAGACAGTAGACCTGGAGATATTTAGACATATAGACAGTAGACCTGGAGATATTTAGACATATAGACAGTAGACCTGGAGATATTTAGACAGTAGACCTGGAGATATTTAGACATATAGACAGTAGACCTGGAGATATTTAGACATATAGACAGTAGACCTGGAGATATTTAGACATTTAGACAGTAGACCTGGAGACATTTAGACAGTAGACCTGGAGACATTTAGACAGTAGACCTGGAGATATTTAGACAGTAGACCTGGAGATATTTAGACAGTAGACCTGGAGATATTTAAACATATAGACAGTAGACCTGGAGATATTTAGACATATAGACAATATACCTGGAGATATTTAGACATTTAGACAGTAGACCTGGAGATATTTAGACATTAGACCTGGAGATATTTAGACATATAGACAGTAGACCTGGAGATATTTAGACATTTAGACAGTAGACCTGGAGACATTTAGACAGTAGACCTGGAGACATTTAGACAGTAGACCTGGAGATATTTAGACAGTAGACCTGGAGATATTTAGACAGTAGACCTGGAGATATTTAGACATATAGACAGTAGACCTGGAGATCTTTAGACATATAGACAATATACCTGGAGATATTTAGACATTTAGACAATATACCTGGAGATATTTAGACATTTAGACAGTAGACCTGGAGATATTTAGACAGTAGACCTGGAGATATTTAGACAGTAGACCTGGAGATATTTAGACAGTAGACCTGGAGATATTTAGACATTTAGACAGTAGACCTGGAGACATTTAGACAGTAGACATGGAGATATTTAGACAGTAGACCTGGAGGTATTTATACAGTAGACCTGGAGATATTTAGACAGTAGACCTGGACATATTTAGACAGTAGACCTGGAGGTATTTAGACAGTAGACCTGGAGACATTTAGACAGTAGACCTGGAGATATTTAGACATATAGACAGTAGACCTGGAGATATTTAGACAGTAGACCTGGATATATTTAGACAGTAGACCTGGAGATATTTAGACAGTAGACCTGGAGATATTTAGACAGTAGACCTGGAGATATTTAGACATTTAGACAGTAGACCTGGAGACATTTAGACAGTAGACCTGGAGAGACATTTAGACAGTAGACCTGGAGATATTTAGACAGTAGACCGGGAGATATTTAGACAGTAGACCTGGATATATTTAGACAGTAGACCTGGAGATATTTAGACAGTAGACCTGGAGATATTTAGACATATAGACAGTAGACCTGGAGACATTTAGACAGTAGACCTGGAGATATTTAGACAGTAGACCTGGAGATATTTAGACATATAGACAGTAGACCTGGAGATATTTAGACATTAGACCTGGAGATATTTAGACATTTAGACAGTAGACCTGGAGACATTTAGACAGTAGACCTGGAGACATTTAGACAGTAGACCTGGAGATATTTAGACAGTAGACCTGGAGATATTTAGACATTTAGACAGTAGACCTGGAGATATTTAGACATATAGACAATAGACCTGGAGATATTTAGACATTTAGACAGTAGACCTGGAGATATTTAGACAGTAGACCTGGAGATATTTAGACATATAGACAGTAGACCTGGAGATATTTAGACATTTAGACAGTAGACCTGGAGATATTTAGACAGTAGACCTGGAGACATTTAGACAGTAGACCTGGAGATATTTAGACAGTAGACCTGGAGATATTTAGACAGTAGACCTGGAGATATTTAGACATATAGACAGTAGACCTGGATATCTTTAGACATATAGACAATATACCTGGAGATATTTAGACATTTAGACAATATACCTGGAGATATTTAGACATTTAGACAGTAGACCTGGAGATATTTAGACAGTAGACCTGGAGATATTTAGACAGTAGACCTGGAGATATTTAGACATATAGACAGTAGACCTGGAGATATTTAGACAGTAGACCTGGAGATATTTAGACAGTAGACCTGGAGATATTTAGACAGTAGACCTGGAGATATTTAGACATTTAGACAGTAGACCTGGAGACATTTAGACAGTAGACCTGGAGATATTTGGACATTTAGACAGTAGACCTGGAGATATTTAGACAGTAGACCTGGAGATATTTAGACAGTAGACCTGGAGATATTTAGACATATAGACAGTAGACCTGGAGATATTTAGACAGTAGACCTGGAGATATTTAGACAGTAGACCTGGATATATTTAGACAGTAGACCTGGAGATATTTAGACATTAGACCTGGAGATATTTAGACAGTAGACCTGGAGATATTTAGACAGTAGACCTGGAGATATTTAGACATGTATACAGTAGACCTGGAGATATTTAGACAGTAGACCTGGAGATATTTAGACATATAGACATTTAGACCTGGAGATATTTAGACAGTAGACCTGGATATATTTAGACAGTAGACCTGGAGATATTTAGACATGTATACAGTAGACCTGGAGATATTTAGACAGTAGACCTGGAGATATTTAGACATTTAGACAGTAGACCTGGATATATTTAGACAGTAGACCTGGAGATATTTAGACAGTAGACCTGGATATATTTAGACAGTAGACCTGGATATATTTAGACAGTAGACCTGGAGATATTTAGACATTAGACCTGGAGGTATTTAGACAGTAGACCTGGAGATATTTAGACAGTAGACCTGGAGACATATAGACAGTAGACCTGGAGATATTTAGACAGTAGGCCTGGAGATATTTAGACAGTAGACCTGGAGATATTTAGACAGTAGACCTGGAGATAGACATTTAGACAGTAGACCTGGAGATATTTAGACAGTAGACCTGGAGATATTTAGACATATAGACAGTAGACCTGGAGATATTTAGACATATAGACAGTATACCTGGAGATATTTAGACAGTAGACAGTAGACCTGGAGATATTTAGACATATAGACAGTAGACCTGGACATATTTAGACAGTAGACCTGGAGATATTTAGACAGTAGACCTGGAGATATTTAGACATATAGACAGTAGACCTGGAGATATTTAGACAGTAGACCTGGAGATATTTAGACAGTAGACCTGGAGATATTTAGACATTTAGACAGTAGACCTGGAGACATTTAGACAGTAGACCTGGAGATATTTAGACATTTAGACAGTAGACCTGGAGATATTTAGACAGTAGACCTGGAGATATTTAGACAGTAGACCTGGAGATATTTAGACATATAGACAGTAGACCTGGAGATATTTAGACAGTAGACCTGGAGATATTTAGACAGTAGACCTGGATATATTTAGACAGTAGACCTGGAGATATTTAGACATTAGACCTGGAGATATTTAGACAGTAGACCTGGAGATATTTAGACATATAGACATTTAGACCTGGAGATATTTAGACAGTAGACCTGGATATATTTAGACAGTAGACCTGGAGATATTTAGACATGTATACAGTAGACCTGGAGATATTTAGACAGTAGACCTGGAGATATTTAGACATTTAGACAGTAGACCTGGAGATATTTAGACAGTAGACCTGGAGATATTTAGACAGTAGACCTGGATATATTTAGACAGTAGACCTGGATATATTTAGACAGTAGACCTGGAGATATTTAGACAGTAGACCTGGAGGTATTTAGACAGTAGACCTGGAGATATTTAGACAGTAGACCTGGAGACATATAGACAGTAGACCTGGAGATATTTAGACAGTAGGCCTGGAGATATTTAGACAGTAGACCTGGAGATATTTAGACAGTAGACCTGGAGATAGACATTTAGACAGTAGACCTGGAGATATTTAGACAGTAGACCTGGAGATATTTAGACATATAGACAGTAGACCTGGAGATATTTAGACATATAGACAGTATACCTGGAGATATTTAGACAGTAGACAGTAGACCTGGAGATATTTAGACATATAGACAGTAGACCTGGACATATTTAGACAGTAGACCTGGAGATATTTAGACAGTAGACCTGGAGATATTTAGACATATAGACAGTAGACCTGGAGGTATTTAGACAGTAGACCTGGATATATTTAGACATTTAGACAGTAGACCTGGATATATTTAGACATTTAGACAGTAGACCTGGAGATATTTAGACAGTAGACCTGGAGATATTTAGACAGTAGACCTGGAGATATTTAGACAGTAGACCTGGAGATATTTAGACATTAGACCTGGAGATATTTAGACATATAGACAGTAGACCTGGAGATATTTAGACATTTAGACAGTAGACCTGGAGACATTTAGACAGTAGACCTGGAGACATTTAGACAGTAGACCTGGAGATATTTAGACAGTAGACCTGGAGATATTTAGACATTTAGACAGTAGACCTGGAGATATTTAGACATATAGACAGTAGACCTGGAGATATTTAGACATTTAGACAATAGACCTGGAGATATTTAGACATATAGACAGTAGACCTGGAGATATTTAGACATTTAGACAGTAGACCTGGAGATATTTAGACAGTAGACCTGGAGATATTTAGACATTTAGACAGTAGACCTGGAGATATTTAGACATATAGACAGTAGACCTGGAGATATTTAGACATTTAGACAGTAGACCTGGAGATATTTAGACAGTAGACCTGGAGATATTTAGACATTTAGACAGTAGACCTGGAGATATTTAGACATTTAGACAGTAGACCTGGAGATATTTAGACAGTAGACCTGGAGATATTTAGACAGTAGACCTGGAGATATTTAGACAGTAGACCTGGAGATATTTAGACAGTAGACCTGGAGATATTTAGACATATAGACAGTAGACCTGGAGATATTTAGACAGTAGACCTGGAGATATTTAGACAGTAGACCTGGAGATATTTAGACAGTAGACCTGGAGACATTTAGACAGTAGACCTGGAGATATTTAGACAGTAGACCTGGAGATATTTAGACAGTAGACCTGGAGATATTTAGACATATAGACAGTAGACCTGGAGATATTTAGACAGTAGACCTGGAGATATTTAGACATTTAGACAGTAGACCTGGAGATATTTAGACATTTAGACAGTAGACCTGGAGATATTTAGACAGTAGACCTGGAGATATTTAGACAGTAGACCTGGAGATATTTAGACAGTAGACCTGGAGATATTTAGACAGTAGACCTGGAGATATTTATTTAGACAGTAGACCTGGAGATATTTAGACAGTAGACCTGGAGATATTTAGACATTTAGACAGTAGACCTGGAGATATTTAGACAGTAGACCTGGAGATATTTAGACAGTAGACCTGGAGATATTTAGACAGTAGACCTGGAGATATTTAGACAGTAGACAGTAGACCTGGAGATATTTTAGACCTGGAGATATTTAGACAGTAGACCTGGAGATATTTAGACAGTAGACCTGGAGATATTTAGACAGTAGACCTGGAGATATTTAGACAGTAGACCTGGAGATATTTAGACAGTAGACCTGGAGATATTTAGACAGTAGACCTGGAGATATTTAGACATTTAGACAGTAGACCTGGAGATATTTAGACAGTAGACCTGGAGATATTTAGACAGTAGACCTGGAGACATTTAGACCTGGAGATATTTTTAGACAGTAGACCTGGAGATATTTAGACAGTAGACCTGGAGATATTTAGACAGTAGACCTGGAGATATTTAGACAGTAGACCTGGAGATATTTAGACAGTAGACAGTAGATATTTGGAGACATTTAGACAGTAGACCTGGAGATATTTAGACATTAGACAGTAGACCTGGAGATATTTAGACAGTAGACACCTGAGATATTTAGACATTTAGACAGTAGACCTGGAGATATTTAGACATTTAGACAGTAGACCTGGAGATATTTAGACAGTAGACCTGGAGATATTTAGACATATAGACAGTAGACCTGGAGATATTTAGACATTTAGACAGTAGACCTGGAGATATTTAGACAGTAGACCTGGAGACATTTAGACAGTAGACCTGGAGATATTTAGACATTTAGACAGTAGACCTGGAGATATTTAGACAGTAGACCTGGAGATATTTAGACAGTAGACCTGGAGATATTTAGACAGTAGACCTGGAGACATTTAGACAGTAGACCTGGAGATATTTAGACAGTAGACCTGGAGATATTTAGACAGTAGACCTGGAGATATTTAGACATATAGACAGTAGACCTGGAGATATTTAGACAGTAGACCTGGAGATATTTAAACAGTAGACAGTAGACCTGGAGATATTTAGACAGTAGACCTGGAGATATTTAGACAGTAGACCTGGAGATATTTAGACATTTAGACAGTAGACCTGGAGATATTTAGACAGTAGACCTGGAGATATTTAGACAGTAGACCTGGAGACATATAGACAGTAGACCTGGAGATATTTAGACATATAGACAGTAGACCTGGAGATATTTAGACAGTAGACCTGGAGACATTTAGACAGTAGACCTGGAGATATTTTTAGACAGTAGACCTGGAGATATTTAGACAGTAGACCTGGAGATATTTAGACATTTAGACAGTAGACCTGGAGATATTTAGACAGTAGACCTGGAGATATTTAGACATTTAGACAGTAGACCTGGAGATATTTAGACAGTAGACCTGGAGATATTTAGACAGTAGACCTGGAGATATAGACATTTAGACAGTAGACCTGGAGATATTTTAGACCTGGAGATATTTAGACAGTAGACCTGGAGATATTTAGACATTTAGACAGTAGACCTGGAGATATTTAGACAGTAGACCTGGAGATATTTAGACAGTAGACCTGGAGATATTTAGACAGTAGACCTGGAGATATTTAGACAGTAGACCTGGAGATATTTAGACAGTAGACCTGGAGATATTTAGACAGTAGACCTGGAGATATTTAGACATTTAGACAGTAGACCTGGAGATATTTAGACAGTAGACCTGGAGATATTTAGACATATAGACAGTAGACCTGGAGATATTTAGACAGTAGACCTAGACATTTACCTGGAGATATGGAGATATTTAGACAGTAGACCTGGAGATATTTAGACATATAGACCTGGAGATATTTAGACAGTAGACCTGGAGATATTTAGACAGTAGACCTGGAGATATTTAGACATTTAGACAGTAGACCTGGAGATATTTAGACAGTAGACCTGGAGATATTTAGACATTTAGACAGTAGACCTGGAGATATTTTTAGACAGACATTTAGACCTGGAGATATTTAGACATTTAGACAGTAGACCTGGAGATATTTAGACAGTAGACCTGGAGATATTTAGACAGTAGATATTTAGACAGTAGACCTGGAGATATTTAGACATTTAGACCAGGAGATATTTAGACATTTAGACAGTAGACCTGGAGACATTTAGACAGTAGACCTGGAGATATTTAGACATATAGACAGTAGACCTGGAGACATTTAGACAGTAGACATGGAGATATTTAGACAGTAGACCTGGAGATATTTAGACAGTAGACCTGGAGATATTTAGACAGTAGACCTGGAGATATTTAGACAGTAGACCTGGAGATATTTAGACAGTAGACCTGGAGACATTTAGACAGTAGACCTGGAGATATTTAGACATTTAGACATTTAGACAGTAGACCTGGAGATATTTAGACAGTAGACCTGGAGATATTTAGACAGTAGACCTGGAGATATTTAGACATTTAGACAGTAGACCTGGAGATATTTAGACAGTAGACCTGGAGATATTTAGACATTTAGACAGTAGACCTGGAGATATTTAGACAGTAGACCTGGAGATATTTAGACAGTAGACCTGGATATATTTAGACAGTAGACCTGGAGATATTTAGACAGTAGACCTGGAGATATTTAGACATTTAGACAGTAGACCTGGAGATATTTAGACAGTAGACCTGGAGATATTTAGACAGTAGACCTGGAGATATTTAGACATTTAGACATTTAGACAGTAGACCTGGAGATATTTAGACAGTAGACCTGGAGATATTTAGACAGTAGACCTGGAGACATATAGACAGTAGACCTGGAGATATTTAGACAGTAGACCTGGAGATATTTAGACATTTAGACCTAGACCTGGAGATATTTAGACAGTAGACCTGGAGATATTTAGACAGTAGACCTGGAGATATTTAGACAGTAGACCTGGATATATTTAGACAGTAGACCTGGAGATATTTAGACAGTAGACCTGAGATAGACATTTAGACAGTAGACCTGGAGATATTTAGACAGTAGACCTGGAGATATTTAGACATTTAGACAGTAGACCTTGGAGACATTTAGACAGTAGACCTGGAGATATTTAGACAGTAGACCTGGAGATATTTAGACAGTAGACCTGGAGATATTTAGACAGTAGACCTGGAGATATTTAGACATATAGACAGTAGACCTGGAGATATTTAGACAGTAGACCTGGAGATATTTAGACAGTAGACCTGGAGATATTTAGACAGTAGACCTGGAGATATTTTTAGACCTGGAGATATTTAGACAGTAGACCTGGAGATATTTAGACATATAGACATTTAGACCTGGAGATATTTAGACAGTAGACCTGGATATATTTAGACAGTAGACCTGGAGATATTTAGACATGTATACAGTAGACCTGGAGATATTTAGACAGTAGACCTGGAGATATTTAGACATTTAGACAGTAGACCTGGAGATATTTAGACAGTAGACCTGGAGATATTTAGACAGTAGACCTGGATATATTTAGACAGTAGACCTGGAGATATTTAGTAGACCTGGAGATATTTAGACAGTAGACCTGGAGGTATTTAGACAGTAGACCTGGAGATATTTAGACAGTAGACCTGGAGACATATAGACAGTAGACCTGGAGATATTTAGACAGTAGGCCTGGAGATATTTAGACAGTAGACCTGGAGATATTTAGACAGTAGACCTGGAGATATTTAGACAGTAGACCTGGAGATAGACATTTAGACAGTAGACCTGGAGATATTTAGACAGTAGACCTGGAGATATTTAGACATATAGACAGTAGACCTGGAGATATTTAGACAGTAGACAGTAGACCTGGAGATATTTAGACATATAGACAGTAGACCTGGAGATATTTAGACAGTAGACCTGGAGATATTTAGACAGTAGACCTGGAGATATTTAGACATATAGACAGTAGACCTGGAGATATTTAGACAGTAGACCTGGATATATTTAGACATTTAGACAGTAGACCTGGAGATATTTAGACAGTAGACCTGGAGATATTTAGACATTTAGACAGTAGACCTGGAGATATTTAGACAGTAGACCTGGAGATATTTAGACAGTAGACCTGGAGATATTTAGACAGTAGACCTGGAGATATTTAGACAGTAGACCTGGAGATATTTAGACAGTAGACCTGGAGATATTTAGACATTTAGACAGTAGACCTCGAGATATTTAGACAGTAGACCTGGAGATATTTAGACATATAGACAGTAGACCTGGAGACATTTAGACAGTAGACATGGAGATATTTAGACAGTAGACCTGGAGCTATTTATACAGTAGACCTGGAGATATTTAGACAGTAGACCTGGACATATTTAGACAGTAGACCTGGAGGTATTTAGACAGTAGACCTGGAGACATTTAGACAGTAGACCTGGAGATATTTAGACATATAGACAGTAGACCTGGAGATATTTAGACAGTAGACCTGGAGATATTTAGACAGTAGACCTGGAGATATTTAAACATTTAGACAGTAGACCTGGAGACATTTAGACAGTAGACCTGGAGATATTTAGACATTTAGACAGTAGACCTGGAGATATTTAGACAGTAGACCTGGAGATATTTAGACAGTAGACCTGGATATATTTAGACAGTAGACCTGGATATATTTAGACAGTAGACCTGGAGATATTTAGACATATAGACAGTAGACCTGGAGATATTTAGACAGTAGACCTGGAGATATTTAGACAGTAGACCTGGATATATTTAGACATATAGACATTTAGACCTGGAGATATTTAGACAGTAGACCTGGAGATATTTAGACAGTAGACCTGGAGATATTTAGACATGTATACAGTAGACCTGGAGATATTTAGACAGTAGACCTGGAGATATTTAGACATTTAGACAGTAGACCTGGAGATATTTAGACAGTAGACCTGGAGATATTTAGACAGTAGACCTGGAGATATTTAGACAGTAGACCTGGATATATTTAGACAGTAGACCTGGAGATATTTAGACAGTAGACCTGGAGGTATTTAGACAGTAGACCTGGAGATATTTAGACAGTAGACCTGGAGACATTTAGACAGTAGACCTGGAGATATTTAGACAGTAGACCTGGAGATATTTAGACAGTAGACCTGGAGATATTTAGACAGTAGACCTGGAGATATTTAGACAGTAGACCTGGAGATATTTAGACAGTAGACCTGGAGATATTTAGACATATAGACAGTAGACCTGGAGATATTTAGACATATAGACAGTAGACCTGGAGATATTTAGACAGTAGACCTGGAGATATTTAGACATTTAGACAGTAGACCTGGACATATTTAGACAGTAGACCTGGAGATATTTAGACAGTAGACCTGGAGATATTTAGACATATAGACAGTAGACCTGGAGGTATTTAGACAGTAGACCTGGATATATTTAGACATTTAGACAGTAGACCTGGAGGTATTTAGACAGTAGACCTGGATATATTTAGACATTTAGACAGTAGACCTGGAGATATTTAGACAGTAGACCTGGAGATATTTAGACAGTAGACCTGGAGATATTTAGACAGTAGACCTGGAGATATTTAGACATTTAGACAGTAGACCTGGAGATATTTAGACAGTAGACCTGGAGATATTTAGACATATAGACAGTAGACCTGGAGACATTTAGACAGTAGACATGGAGATATTTAGACAGTAGACCTGGAGGTATTTATACAGTAGACCTGGAGATATTTAGACAGTAGACCTGGACATATTTAGACAGTAGACCTGGAGGTATTTAGACAGTAGACCTGGAGACATTTAGACAGTAGACCTGGAGATATTTAGACAGTAGACCTGGAGATATTTAGACAGTAGACCTGGATATATTTAGACATATAGACATTTAGACCTGGAGATATTTAGACAGTAGACCTGGAGATATTTAGACAGTAGACCTGGAGATATTTAGACATGTATACAGTAGACCTGGAGATATTTAGACAGTAGACCTGGAGATATTTAGACAGTAGACCTGGAGATATTTAGACAGTAGACCTGGATATATTTAGACAGTAGACCTGGATATATTTAGACAGTAGACCTGGAGATATTTAGACAGTAGACCTGGAGGTATTTAGACAGTAGACCTGGAGATATTTAGACAGTAGACCTGGAGATATTTAGACAGTAGACCTGGAGATATTTAGACAGTAGACCTGGAGATAGACATTTAGACAGTAGACCTGGAGATATTTAGACAGTAGACCTGGAGATATTTAGACATATAGACAGTAGACCTGGAGATATTTAGACATATAGACAGTATACCTGGAGATATTTAGACATTTAGACAGTAGACCTGGAGATATTTAGACATTAGACTTGGACATATTTAGACAGTAGACCTGGAGGTATTTAGACAGTAGAACTGGAGACATTTAGACAGTAGACCTGGAGATATTTAGACATGTAGACAGTAGACCTGGAGATATTTAGACAGTAGACCTGGATATATTTAGACAGTAGACCTGGAGATATTTAGACAGTAGACCTGGAGATATTTAGACAGTAGACCTGGAGATATTTAGACATTTAGACAGTAGACCTGGAGACATTTAGACAGTAGACCTGGAGATATTTAGACATTTAGACAGTAGACCTGGGATATTTAGACAGTAGACCTGGAGATATTTAGACAGTAGACCTGGGATATAGACATTTAGACAGTAGACCTGGAGATATTTAGACATTTAGACAGTAGACCTGGAGATATTTAGACAGTTTGGAGACATTTAGACAGTAGACCTGGATATATTTAGACAGTAGACCTGGAGATATTTAGACATTAGACCTGGAGATATTTAGACAGTAGACCTGGAGATATTTAGACACAGACATTTAGACCTGGAGATATTTAGACAGTAGACCTGGAGATATTTAGACAGTAGACCTGGAGATATTTAGACATTTAGACAGTAGACCTGGAGATATTTAGACAGTAGACCTGGAGATATTTAGACATATAGACAGTAGACCTGGAGATATTTAGACATTTAGACAGTAGACCTGGAGATATTTAGACAGTAGACCTGGAGATATTTAGACATATAGACAGTAGACCTGGAGATATTTAGACATATAGACAGTAGACCTGGAGATATTTAGACATTTAGACAGTAGACCTGGAGATATTTAGACAGTAGACCTGGAGACATTTAGACAGTAGACCTGGAGATATTTAGACAGTAGACCTGGAGATATTTAGACAGTAGACCTGGAGATATTTAGACATTTAGACAGTAGACCTGGAGATATTTAGACATTAGACAGTAGACCTGGAGATATTTAGACATTTAGACAGTAGACCTGGAGATATTTAGACAGTAGACCTGGAGATATTTAGACATATAGACAGTAGACCTGGAGATATTTAGACATTTAGACAGTAGACCTGGAGACATTTAGACAGTAGACCTGGAGACATTTAGACAGTAGACCTGGAGATATTTAGACAGTAGACCTGGAGATATTTAGACAGTAGACCTGGAGATATTTAGACATTAGACAGTAGACCTGGAGATATTTAGACATATAGACAATATACCTGGAGATATTTGGACATTTAGACAGTAGACCTGGAGATATTTAGACATTTAGACAGTAGACCTGGAGATATTTAGACAGTAGACCTGGAGATATTTAGACAGTAGACCTGGAGATATTTAGACAGTAGACCTGGAGATATTTAGACATTTAGACAGTAGACCTGGAGACATTTAGACAGTAGACATGGAGATATTTAGACAGTAGACCTGGAGGTATTTATACAGTAGACCTGGAGATATTTAGACAGTAGACCTGGACATATTTAGACAGTAGACCTGGAGGTATTTAGACAGTAGACCTGGAGACATTTAGACAGTAGACCTGGAGATATTTAGACATATAGACAGTAGACCTGGAGATATTTAGACAGTAGACCTGGATATATTTAGACAGTAGACCTGGAGATATTTAGACAGTAGACCTGGAGATATTTAGACAGTAGACCTGGAGATATTTAGACATTTAGACAGTAGACCTGGAGACATTTAGACAGTAGACCTGGAGATATTTAGACATTTAGACAGTAGACCTGGAGATATTTAGACAGTAGACCGGGAGATATTTAGACAGTAGACCTGGATATATTTAGACAGTAGACCTGGAGATATTTAGAGGGTAGACCTGGAGATATTTAGACATATAGACAGTAGACCTGGAGACATTTAGACAGTAGACCTGGAGATATTTAGAGGGTAGACCTGGAGATATTTAGACATATAGACAGTAGACCTGGAGATATTTAGACATTAGACCTGGAGATATTTAGACATTTAGACAGTAGACCTGGAGACATTTAGACAGTAGACCTGGAGACATTTAGACAGTAGACCTGGAGATATTTAGACAGTAGACCTGGAGATATTTAGACATTAGACAGTAGACCTGGAGATATTTAGACATTTAGACAGTAGACCTGGAGATATTTAGACATTTAGACAGTAGACCTGGAGATATTTAGACAGTAGACCTGGAGATATTTAGACATATAGACAGTAGACCTGGAGATATTTAGACATTTAGACAGTAGACCTGGAGACATTTAGACAGTAGACCTGGAGACATTTAGACAGTAGACCTGGAGATATTTAGACAGTAGACCTGGAGATATTTAGACAGTAGACCTGGAGATATTTAGACATATAGACAGTAGACCTGGAGATATTTAGACATATTTAGACAATAGACCTGGAGATATTTAGACATTTAGACAATAGACCTGGAGATATTTAGACATTTAGACAGTAGACCTGGAGATATTTAGACAGTAGACCTGGAGATATTTAGACAGTAGACCTGGAGATATTTAGACATATAGACAGTAGACCTGGAGATATTTAGACAGTAGACCTGGAGATATTTAGACAGTAGACCTGGAGATATTTAGACAGTAGACCTGGAGATATTTAGACATTTAGACAGTAGACCTGGAGACATTTAGACAGTAGACCTGGAGATATTTGGACATTTAGACAGTAGACCTGGAGATATTTAGACAGTAGACCTGGAGATATTTAGACAGTAGACCTGGAGATATTTAGACATATAGACAGTAGACCTGGAGATATTTAGACAGTAGACCTGGAGATATTTAGACAGTAGACCTGGAGATATTTAGACAGTAGACCTGGAGATATTTAGACAGTAGACCTGGAGATATTTAGACAGTAGACCTGGAGATATTTAGACAGTAGACCTGGAGATATTTAGACAGTAGACAGTAGACCTGGAGACATTTAGACAGTAGACCTGGATATATTTAGACATATAGACATTTAGACCTGGAGATATTTAGACAGTAGACCTGGAGATATTTAGACAGTAGACCTGGAGATATTTAGACATGTATACAGTAGACCTGGAGATATTTAGACAGTAGACCTGGAGATATTTAGACATTTAGACAGTAGACCTGGAGATATTTAGACAGTAGACCTGGAGATATTTAGACAGTAGACCTGGATATATTTAGACAGTAGACCTGGATATTTAGACATTTAGACAGTAGACCTGGAGGTATTTAGACAGTAGACCTGGAGGTATTTAGACAGTAGACCTGGAGATATTTAGACAGTAGACCTGGAGACATTTAGACAGTAGACCTGGAGATATTTAGACAGTAGACCTGGAGATATTTAGACAGTAGACCTGGAGATATTTAGACAGTAGACCTGGAGATAGACATTTAGACAGTAGACCTGGAGATATTTAGACAGTAGACCTGGAGATATTTAGACATATAGACAGTAGACCTGGAGATATTTAGACATATAGACAGTAGACCTGGAGATATTTAGACAGTAGACAGTAGACCTGGAGATATTTAGACATATAGACAGTAGACCTGGAGATATTTAGACAGTAGACCTGGAGATATTTAGACAGTAGACCTGGAGATATTTAGACATTTAGACAGTAGACCTGGAGATATTTAGACAGTAGACCTGGAGATATTTAGACAGTAGACCTGGAGATATTTAGACATTTAGACAGTAGACCTGGAGACATTTAGACAGTAGACCTGGAGATATTTAGACATTTAGACAGTAGACCTGGAGATATTTAGACAGTAGACCTGGAGATATTTAGACAGTAGACCTGGAGATATTTAGACATATAGACAGTAGACCTGGAGATATTTAGACAGTAGACCTGGAGATATTTAGACAGTAGACCTGGAGATATTTAGACAGTAGACCTGGAGATATTTAGACAGTAGACCTGGAGATATTTAGACAGTAGACCTGGAGATATTTAGACATATAGACATTTAGACCTGGAGATATTTAGACAGTAGACCTGGAGATATTTAGACAGTAGACCTGGAGATATTTAGACATATAGACAGTAGACCTGGAGATATTTAGACAGTAGACCTGGAGATATTTAGACATTTAGACAGTAGACCTGGAGATATTTAGACAGTAGACCTGGAGATATTTAGACAGTAGACCTGGAGATATTTAGACAGTAGACCTGGAGATATTTAGACAGTAGACCTGGAGATATTTAGACAGTAGACCTGGAGATATTTAGACAGTAGACCTGGAGATATTTAGACAGTAGACCTGGAGACATTTAGACAGTAGACCTGGAGATATTTAGACAGTAGACCTGGAGATATTTAGACAGTAGACCTGGAGATATTTAGACATTTAGACATTTAGACAGTAGACCTGGAGATATTTAGACAGTAGACCTGGAGACATATAGACAGTAGACCTGGAGATATTTAGACATATAGACAGTAGACCTAGATATTTAGACAGTAGACAGTAGACCTGGAGATATTTAGACATTTAGACAGTAGACCTGGAGATATTTAGACAGTAGACCTGGAGATATTTAGACAGTAGACCTGGAGATATTTAGACATATAGACAGTAGACCTGGAGATATTTAGACAGTAGACCTGGAGATATTTAGACATTTAGACAGTAGACCTGGAGATATTTAGACATTTAGACAGTAGACCTGGAGATATTTAGACAGTAGACCTGGAGATATTTAGACAGTAGACCTGGAGATATTTAGACAGTAGACCTGGAGATATTTAGACATTAGACCTGGAGATATTTAGACATATAGACAGTAGACCTGGAGATATTTAGACATTTAGACAGTAGACCTGGAGACATTTAGACAGTAGACCTGGAGACATTTAGACAGTAGACCTGGAGATATTTAGACAGTAGACCTGGAGATATTTAGACAGTAGACCTGGAGATATTTAGACATATAGACAGTAGACCTGGATATCTTTAGACATATAGACAGTAGACCTGGAGATATTTAGACATTTAGACAGTAGACCTGGAGATATTTAGACATTAGACCTGGAGATATTTAGACAGTAGACCTGGAGATATTTAGACAGTAGACCTGGAGATATTTAGACATATAGACAGTAGACCTGGAGATATTTAGACATATAGACAGTAGACCTGGAGATATTTAGACAGTAGACCTGGAGATATTTAGACATTTAGACAGTAGACCTGGATATATTTAGACATTTAGACAGTAGACCTGGAGATATTTTAGACCTGGAGATATTTAGACAGTAGACCTGGAGATATTTAGACAGTAGACCTGGAGATATTTAGACAGTAGACCTGGAGATATTTAGACATATAGACAGTAGACCTGGAGATATTTAGACATTTAGACAGTAGACCTGGAGACATTTAGACAGTAGACCTGGAGACATTTAGACAGTAGACCTGGAGACATTTAGACATTTAGACATTTAGACAGTAGACCTGGAGATATTTAGACAGTAGACCTGGAGATATTTAGACATATAGACAGTAGACCTGGATATCTTTAGACAGTAGACCTGGAGATATTTAGACATTTAGACAATATACCTGGAGATATTTAGACATTTAGACAGTAGACCTGGAGATATTTAGACAGTAGACCTGGAGATATTTAGACAGTAGACCTGGAGATATTTAGACATATAGACAGTAGACCTGGAGATATTTAGACAGTAGACCTGGAGATATTTAGACAGTAGACCTGGAGATATTTAGACAGTAGACCTGGAGATATTTAGACATTTAGACAGTAGACCTGGAGACATTTAGACAGTAGACCTGGAGACATTTAGACAGTAGACATGGAGATATTTAGAAATTTAGACAGTAGACCTGGAGATATTTAGACATTTAGACAGTAGACATGGAGACATTTAGACAGTAGACCTGGAGATATTTAGACAGTAGACCTGGAGATATTTAGACATTTAGACCTGGAGATATTTAGACATTAGATATGGAGATATTTAGACAGTAGACCTGGAGATATTTAGACATATAGACATTTAGACCTGGAGATATTTAGACAGTAGACCTGGATATATTTAGACAGTAGACCTGGAGATATTTAGACATGTATACAGTAGACCTGGAGATATTTAGACAGTAGACCTGGAGATATTTAGACATTTAGACAGTAGACCTGGAGATATTTAGACAGTAGACCTGGAGATATTTAGACAGTAGACCTGGATATATTTAGACAGTAGACCTGGAGATATTTAGAGGGTAGACCTGGAGATATTTAGACAGTAGACCTGGAGATATTTAGACAGTAGACCTGGAGATATTTAGACAGTAGACCTGGAGACATTTAGACAGTAGACCTGGAGATATTTAGACAGTAGACCTGGAGATATTTAGACAGTAGACCTGGAGATATTTAGACAGTAGACCTGGAGACATTTAGACAGTAGACCTGGAGATATTTAGACAGTAGACCTGGAGATATTTAGACATATAGACAGTAGACCTGGAGATATTTAGACATATAGACAGTAGACCTGGAGATATTTAGACATTTAGACAGTAGACCTGGAGATATTTAGACATTTAGACAGTAGACCTGGAGATATTTAGACAGTAGACCTGGAGATATTTAGACAGTAGACCTGGAGATATTTAGACATATAGACAGTAGACCTGGAGGTATTTAGACAGTAGACCTGGAGATATTTAGACATTTAGACAGTAGACCTGGAGGTATTTAGACAGTAGACCTGGAGATATTTAGACATTTAGACAGTAGACCTGGAGATATTTAGACAGTAGACCTGGAGATATTTAGACAGTAGACCTGGAGATATTTAGACAGTAGACCTGGAGATATTTAGACAGTAGACCTGGAGATATTTAGACATTTAGACAGTAGACCTCTAGATATTTAGACAGTAGACCTGGAGATATTTAGACATATAGACAGTAGACCTGGAGACATTTAGACAGTAGACATGGAGATATTTTAGACCTGGAGCTATTTAGACAGTAGACCTGGAGATATTTAGACAGTAGACCTGGAGATATTTAGACAGTAGACCTGGATATTTAGACAGTAGACCTGGAGACATTTAGACAGTAGACCTGGAGATATTTAGACATTTAGACAGTAGACCTGGAGATATTTTAGACCTGGAGATATTTAGACAGTAGACCTGGAGATATTTAAACATTTAGACAGTAGACCTGGAGATATTTAGACAGTAGACCTGGAGATATTTAGACATTTAGACAGTAGACCTGGAGATATTTAGACAGTAGACCTGGAGATATTTAGACAGTAGACCTGGAGATATTTAGACAGTAGACCTGGAGATATTTAGACAGTAGACCTGGAGATATTTAGACATTTAGACAGTAGACCTGGAGATATTTAGACAGTAGACCTGGAGATATTTAGACAGTAGACCTGGATATATTTAGACATATAGACATTTAGACCTGGAGATATTTAGACAGTAGACCTGGAGATATTTAGACAGTAGACCTGGAGATATTTAGACATGTATACAGTAGACCTGGAGATATTTAGACAGTAGACCTGGAGATATTTAGACATTTAGACAGTAGACCTGGAGATATTTAGACAGTAGACCTGGAGATATTTAGACAGTAGACCTGGATATATTTAGACAGTAGACCTGGATATATTTAGACAGTAGACCTGGAGATATTTAGACAGTAGACCTGGAGATATTTAGACAGTAGACCTGGAGATATTTAGACAATAGACCTGGAGATATTTAGACATTTAGACAGTAGACCTGGAGACATTTAGACAGTAGACCTGGAGATATTTAGACAGTAGACCTGGAGATATTTAGACAGTAGACCTGGATATATTTAGACAGTAGACCTGGAGATATTTAGACATATAGACAGTAGACCTGGAGATATTTAGACAGTAGACCTGGAGATATTTAGACAGTAGACCTGGATATATTTAGACAGTAGACCTGGAGATATTTAGACATTAGACCTGGAGATATTTAGACAGTAGACCTGGAGATATTTAGACATATAGACATTTAGACCTGGAGATATTTAGACAGTAGACCTGGATATATTTAGACAGTAGACCTGGAGATATTTAGACATGTATACAGTAGACCTGGAGATATTTAGACAGTAGACCTGGAGATATTTAGACATTTAGACAGTAGACCTGGAGATATTTAGACAGTAGACCTGGAGATATTTAGACAGTAGACCTGGATATATTTAGACAGTAGACCTGGATATATTTAGACAGTAGACCTGGAGATATTTTAGACTGGAGGTATTTAGACAGTAGACCTGGAGATATTTAGACAGTAGACCTGGAGACATATAGACAGTAGACCTGGAGATATTTAGACAGTAGACCTGGAGATATTTAGACAGTAGACCTGGAGATATTTAGACAGTAGACCTGGAGATATTTAGACAGTAGACCTGGAGATAGACATTTAGACAGTAGACCTGGAGATATTTAGACAGTAGACCTGGAGATATTTAGACATATAGACAGTATACCTGGAGATATTTAGACAGTAGACAGTAGACCTGGAGATATTTAGACATATAGACAGTAGACCTGGACATATTTAGACAGTAGACCTGGAGATATTTAGACAGTAGACCTGGAGATATTTAGACATATAGACAGTAGACCTGGAGGTATTTAGACAGTAGACCTGGATATATTTAGACATTTAGACAGTAGACCTGGAGGTATTTAGACAGTAGACCTGGATATATTTAGACATTTAGACAGTAGACCTGGAGATATTTAGACAGTAGACCTGGAGATATTTAGACAGTAGACCTGGAGATATTTAGACAGTAGACCTGGAGATATTTAGACAGTAGACCTGGAGATATTTAGACAGTAGACCTGGAGATATTTAGACATTTAGACAGTAGACCTCTAGATATTTAGACAGTAGACCTGGAGATATTTAGACATATAGACAGTAGACCTGGAGACATTTAGACAGTAGACATGGAGATATTTAGACAGTAGACCTGGAGCTATTTATACAGTAGACCTGGAGATATTTAGACAGTAGACCTGGACATATTTAGACAGTAGACCTGGAGGTATTTAGACAGTAGACCTGGAGACATTTAGACAGTAGACCTGGAGATATTTAGACATATAGACAGTAGACCTGGAGATATTTAGACAGTAGACCTGGAGATATTTAGACAGTAGACCTGGAGATATTTAAACATTTAGACAGTAGACCTGGAGACATTTAGACAGTAGACCTGGAGATATTTAGACATTTAGACAGTAGACCTGGAGATATTTAGACAGTAGACCTGGAGATATTTAGACAGTAGACCTGGATATATTTAGACAGTAGACCTGGATATATTTAGACAGTAGACCTGGAGATATTTAGACATATAGACAGTAGACCTGGAGATATTTAGACAGTAGACCTGGAGATATTTAGACAGTAGACCTGGAGATATTTAGACATATAGACATTTAGACCTGGAGATATTTAGACAGTAGACCTGGAGATATTTAGACAGTAGACCTGGAGATATTTAGACATATAGACAGTAGACCTGGAGATATTTAGACAGTAGACCTGGAGATATTTAGACATTTAGACAGTAGACCTGGAGATATTTAGACAGTAGACCTGGAGATATTTAGACAGTAGACCTGGAGATATTTAGACAGTAGACCTGGAGATATTTAGACAGTAGACCTGGAGATATTTAGACAGTAGACCTGGAGATATTTAGACAGTAGACCTGGAGATATTTAGACAGTAGACCTGGAGATATTAGGCATTTAGACAGTAGACCTGGAGATATTTAGACAGTAGACCTGGAGATATTTAGACAGTAGACCTGGAGATATTTAGACAGTAGACCTGGAGATATTTAGACAGTAGACCTGGAGATATTTAGACATTTAGACAGTAGACCTGGAGATATTTAGACATATAGACAGTAGACCTGGAGATATTTAGACAGTAGACCTGGAGATATTTAGACATTAGACAGTAGACCTGGAGATATTTAGACAGTAGACCTGGAGACATTTAGACAGTAGACCTGGAGATATTTAGACATTTAGACATTTAGACAGTAGACCTGGAGATATTTAGACATATAGACAGTAGACCTGGAGGTATTTAGACAGTAGACCTGGAGATATTTAGACATTTAGACAGTAGACCTGGAGATATTTAGACAGTAGACCTGGAGATATTTAGACAGTAGACCTGGAGATATTTAGACAGTAGACCTGGAGATATTTAGACATTTAGACAGTAGACCTGGAGATATTTAGACAGTAGACCTGGAGATATTTAGACATATAGACAGTAGACCTGGAGACATTTAGACAGTAGACCTGGAGATATTTAGACAGTAGACCTGGAGATATTTAGACAGTAGACCTGGAGATATTTAGACAGTAGACCTGGAGATATTTAGACAGTAGACCTGGAGATATTTAGACAGTAGACCTGGAGACATTTAGACAGTAGACCTGGAGATATTTAGACAGTAGACCTGGAGATATTTAGACAGTAGACCTGGAGACATATAGACATTTAGACATTTAGACAGTAGACCTGGAGACATATAGACAGTAGACCTGGAGATATTTAGACAGTAGACATGGAGACATTTAGACATGTAGACATTTAGACAGTAGACCTGGAGATATTTAGACAGTAGACCTGGAGATATTTAGACAGTAGACATGGAGACATTTAGACATGTAGACATTTAGACAGTAGACCTGGAGATATTTAGACAGTAGACCTGGAGACATATAGACAGTAGACCTGGAGACATATAGACATTTAGACATTTAGACAGTAGACCTGGAGATATTTAGACAGTAGACCTGGAGACATATAGACAGTAGACCTGGAGATATTTAGACATATAGACAGTAGACCTGGAGATATTTAGACATTTAGACAGTAGACCTGGAGATATTTAGACATTTAGACAGTAGACCTGGAGATATTTAGACAGTAGACCTGGAGACATATAGACAGTAGACCTGGAGATATTTAGACATATAGACAGTAGACCTGGAGATATTTAGACAGTAGACCTGGAGATATTTAGACATTTAGACAGTAGACCTGGAGATATTTAGACAGTAGACCTGGAGATATTTAGACATTTAGACAGTAGACCTGGAGATATTTAGACAGTAGACCTGGAGATATTTAGACAGTAGACCTGGAGATATTTAGACAGTAGACCTGGAGATATTTAGACAGTAGACCTGGAGATATTTAGACATTTAGACAGTAGACCTGGAGATATTTAGACAGTAGACCTGGAGATATTTAGACAGTAGACCTGGAGATATTTAGACATATAGACAGTAGACCTGGAGACATTTAGACAGTAGACATGGAGATATTTAGACAGTAGACCTGGAGGTATTTATACAGTAGACCTGGAGATATTTAGACAGTAGACCTGGACATATTTAGACAGTAGACCTGGAGATATTTAGACAGTAGACCTGGAGACATTTAGACAGTAGACCTGGAGATATTTAGACATATAGACAGTAGACCTGGAGATATTTAGACAGTAGACCTGGAGATATTTAGACAGTAGACCTGGAGACATTTAGACAGTAGACCTGGAGACATTTAGACAGTAGACCTGGAGATATTTAGACATTTAGACAGTAGACCTGGAGATATTTAGACAGTAGACCTGGAGATATTTAGACAGTAGACCTGGAGATATTTAGACAGTAGACCTGGATATATTTAGACAGTAGACCTGGAGATATTTAGACATATAGACAGTAGACCTGGAGATATTTAGACAGTAGACCTGGAGATATTTAGACAGTAGACCTGGAGATATTTAGACATATAGACATTTAGACCTGGAGATATTTAGACAGTAGACCTGGAGATATTTAGACAGTAGACCTGGAGATATTTAGACATATAGACAGTAGACCTGGAGATATTTAGACAGTAGACCTGGAGATATTTAGACATTTAGACAGTAGACCTGGAGATATTTAGACAGTAGACCTGGAGATATTTAGACAGTAGACCTGGATATATTTAGACAGTAGACCTGGAGATATTTAGAGGGTAGACCTGGAGATATTTAGACAGTAGACCTGGAGATATTTAGACAGTAGACCTGGAGATATTTAGACAGTAGACCTGGAGACATTTAGACAGTAGACCTGGAGATATTTAGACAGTAGACCTGGAGATATTTAGACAGTAGACCTGGAGATATTTAGACAGTAGACCTGGAGATAGACATTTAGACAGTAGACCTGGAGATATTTAGACAGTAGACCTGGAGATATTTAGACATATAGACAGTAGACCTGGAGATATTTAGACATTAGACAGTAGACCTGGAGATATTTAGACATTTAGACAGTAGACCTGGAGATATTTAGACATATAGACAGTAGACCTGGAGATATTTAGACAGTAGACCTGGAGATATTTAGACAGTAGACCTGGAGATATTTAGACATTAGACAGTAGACCTGGAGATATTTAGACAGTAGACCTGGAGATATTTAGACATTTAGACAGTAGACCTGGAGATATTTAGACAGTAGACCTGGAGATATTTAGACATTTAGACAGTAGACCTGGAGATATTTAGACAGTAGACCTGGAGATATTTAGACATTTAGACCTGGAGATATTTAGACAGTAGACCTGGAGATATTTAGACAGTAGACCTGGAGATATTTAGACATTTAGACAGTAGACCTGGAGATATTTAGACAGTAGACCTGGAGATATTTAGACATATAGACAGTAGACCTGGAGACATTTAGACAGTAGACCTGGAGATATTTAGACAGTAGACCTGGAGATATTTAGACAGTAGACCTGGAGATATTTAGACAGTAGACCTGGAGATATTTAGACAGTAGACCTGGAGGTATTTAGACAGGAGATATGGAGACATTTAGACAGTAGACCTGGAGATATTTAGACAGTAGACCTGGAGATATTTAGACAGTAGACCTGGAGATATTTAGACATTAGACAGTAGACCTGGAGATATTTAGACAGTAGACTGGAGATATTTAGACAGTAGACCTGGAGATATTTAGACATGTAGACAGTAGACCTGGAGATATTTAGACAGTAGACCTGGAGATATTTAGACATTTAGACAGTAGACCTGGAGATATTTAGACAGTAGACCTGGAGATATTTAGACAGTAGACCTGGATATTTAGACAGTAGACCTGGAGATATTTAGACAGTAGACCTGGAGATATTTAGACAGTAGACCTGGAGATATTTAGACAGTAGACCTGGAGATATTTAGACAGTAGACCTGGAGATATTTAGACAGTAGACCTGGAGATATTTAGACAGTAGACCTGAGATTTAGACATTTAGACAGTAGACCTGGAGATATTTAGACAGTAGACCTGGAGATATTTAGACATATAGACAGTAGACCTGGAGATATTTAGACATATAGACAGTAGACCTGGAGATATTTTAGACAGTAGACCTGGAGATATTTAGACATATAGACAGTAGACCTGGACATATTTAGACAGTAGACCTGGAGATTTTTAGACAGTAGACCTGGAGATATTTAGACATATAGACAGTAGACCTGGAGGTATTTAGACAGTAGACCTGGATATATTTAGACATTTAGACAGTAGACCTGGAGGTATTTAGACAGTAGACCTGGATATATTTAGACATTTAGACAGTAGACCTGGAGATATTTAGACAGTAGACCTGGAGATATTTAGACAGTAGACCTGGAGATATTTAGACAGTAGACCTGGAGATATTTAGACATTTAGACAGTAGACCTGGAGATATTTAGACAGTAGACCTGGAGATATTTAGACAGTAGACCTGGAGATATTTAGACATATAGACAGTAGACCTGGAGACATTTAGACAGTAGACCTGGAGATATTTAGACAGTAGACCTGGAGATATTTAGACAGTAGACCTGGAGATATTTAGACAGTAGACCTGGAGATATTTAGACAGTAGACCTGGAGATATTTAGACAGTAGACCTGGAGACATTTAGACAGTAGACCTGGAGATATTTAGACATTTAGACAGTAGACCTGGAGATATTTAGACAGTAGACCTGGAGATATTTAGACAGTAGACCTGGAGATATTTAGACAGTAGACCTGGAGATATTTAGACAGTAGACCTGGAGATATTTAGACATTTAGACAGTAGACCTGGAGACATTTAGACAGTAGACCTGGAGATATTTAGACAGTAGACCTGGAGACATTTAGACAGTAGACCTGGAGATATTTAGACAGTAGACCTGGAGATATTTAGACAGTAGACCTGGAGATATTTAGACATTTAGACAGTAGACCTGGAGATATTTAGACAGTAGACCTGGAGATATTTAGACAGTAGACCTGTAGACATTTAGACAGTAGACCTGGAGATATTTAGACATTTAGACAGTAGACCTGGAGACATTTAGACAGTAGACCTGGAGATATTTAGACATATAGACAGTAGACCTGGAGATATTTAGACAGTAGACCTGGAGACATATAGACAGTAGACCTGGAGATATTTAGACATTTAGACAGTAGACCTGGAGATATTTAGACAGTAGACCTGGAGATATTTAGACAGTAGACCTGGAGATATTTAGACAGTAGACCTGGAGACATTTAGACAGTAGACCTGGAGATATTTAGACAGTAGACCTGGAGACATTTAGACAGTAGACCTGGAGATATTTAGACAGTAGACCTGGAGATATTTAGACAGTAGACCTGGAGATATTTAGACATATAGACAGTAGACCTGGAGATATTTAGACATTTAGACAGTAGACCTGGAGATATTTTTAGACAGTAGACCTGGAGATATTTAGACATATAGACAGTAGACCTGGAGATATTTAGACATTTAGACAGTAGACCTGGAGATATTTAGACAGTAGACCTGGAGATATTTAGACAGTAGACCTGGAGATATTTAGACAGTAGACCTGGAGATATTTAGACAGTAGACCTGGAGATATTTAGACAGTAGACAGTAGACCTGGAGACATATAGACAGTAGACCTGGAGATATTTAGACATATAGACAGTAGACCTGGAGACATTTAGACAGTAGACCTGGAGATATTTAGACAGTAGACCTGGAGATATTTAGACAGTAGACCTGGAGATATTTAGACATTTAGACAGTAGACCTGGAGATATTTAGACAGTAGACCTGGAGATATTTAGACATATAGACAGTAGACCTGGAGACATTTAGACAGTAGACCTGGAGATATTTAGACAGTAGACCTGGAGACATATAGACAGTAGACCTGGAGATATTTAGACATATAGACAGTAGACCTGGAGACATTTAGACAGTAGACCTGGAGATATTTAGACATTTAGACAGTAGACCTGGAGATATTTAGACAGTAGACCTGGAGATATTTAGACAGTAGACCTGGAGATATTTAGACATTTAGACAGTAGACCTGGAGATATTTAGACAGTAGACCTGGAGATATTTAGACATTTAGACAGTAGACCTGGAGATATTTAGACAGTAGACCTGGAGATATTTAGACAGTAGACCTGGAGATATTTAGACAGTAGACCTGGAGATATTTAGACATTTAGACAGTAGACCTGGAGATATTTAGACAGTAGACCTGGAGATATTTAGACAGTAGACCTGGAGATATTTAGACATTTAGACAGTAGACCTGGAGACATTTAGACAGTAGACCTGGAGATATTTAGACAGTAGACCTGGATATTTCATATAGACAGTAGACCTGGAGATATTTAGACAGTAGACCTGGAGATATTTAGACAGTAGACCATTTAGACAGTAGACCTGGAGATATTTAGACAGTAGACCTGAGATATTTAGACATTAGACAGTAGACCTGGAGATATTTAGACAGTAGACCTGGAGATATTTAGACAGTAGACCAGTAGACCTGGAGATATTTAGACAGTAGACCTGGAGATATTTAGACATTTAGACAGTAGACCTGGAGACATTTAGACAGTAGACCTGGAGATATTTAGACAGTAGACCTGGAGACATTTAGACAGTAGACCTGGAGATATTTAGACAGTAGACCTGGAGATATTTAGACAGTAGACCTGGAGATATTTTTAGACAGTAGACCTGGAGATTTATTTAGACAGTAGACCTGGAGATATTTAGACAGTAGACCTTAGACATTTAGACAGTAGACCTGGAGACATTTAGACATTTAGACAGTAGACCTGGAGATATTTAGACAGTAGACCTGGAGATATTTAGACAGTAGACCTGGAGACATTTAGACAGTAGACCTGGAGACATATAGACAGTAGACATGGAGACATTTAGACATTTAGACATTTAGACAGTAGACCTGGAGATATTTAGACAGTAGACCTGGAGACATATAGACAGTAGACCTGGAGACAGTAGACCTGGAGATATTTAGACAGTAGACCTGGAGATATTTAGACAGTAGACCTGGAGATATTTAGACAGTAGACCTGGAGATATTTAGACAGTAGACCTGGAGATATTTTTAGACAGTAGACCTGGAGATATTTAGACATTTAGACAGTAGACCTGGAGATATTTAGACAGTAGACCTGGAGATATTTTTAGACAGTAGACCTGGAGATATTTAGACATTTAGACAGTAGACCTGGAGATATTTAGACAGTAGACCTGGAGATATTTAGACAGTAGACCTGGAGATATTTAGACAGTAGACCTGGAGACATATAGACAGTAGACCTGGAGACATATAGACATTTAGACATTTAGACAGTAGACCTGGAGACATATAGACAGTAGACCTGGAGATATTTAGACAGTAGACATGGAGACATTTAGACATGTAGACATTTAGACAGTAGACCTGGAGATATTTAGACAGTAGACCTGGAGACATATAGACAGTAGACCTGGAGATATTTAGACATTTAGACAGTAGACCTGGAGATATTTAGACAGTAGACCTGGAGATATTTAGACATTTAGACAGTAGACCTGGAGACATTTAGACAGTAGACCTGGAGATATTTAGACAGTTGGAGACATTTAGACAGTAGACCTGGAGATATTTAGACATATAGACCTGTAGATATTGGAGACATTTAGACAGTAGACCTGGAGATATGGAGACATTTAGACAGTAGACCTGGAGACATTTAGACAGTAGACCTGGAGATATTTAGACATTAGACAGTAGACATGGAGACATTTAGACATTTAGACAGTAGACCTGGAGATATTTAGACAGTAGACCTGGAGACATTTAGACAGTAGACCTGGAGACATTTAGACAGTAGACCTGGAGATATTTAGACAGTAGACCTGGAGATATTTAGACATTTAGACAGTAGACCTGGAGATATTTAGACAGTAGACCTGGAGATATTTAGACATTTAGACAGTAGACCTGGAGATATTTAGACAGTAGACCTGGAGACATTTAGACAGTAGACCTGGAGACATTTAGACAGTAGACCTGGAGACATTTAGACAGTAGACCTGGAGACATTTAGACAGTAGACCTGGAGACATTTAGACAGTAGACCTGGAGATATTTAGACAGTAGACCTGGAGACATTTAGACAGTAGACCTGGAGATATTTAGACAGTAGACCTGGAGACATTTAGACAGTAGACCTGGAGACATTTAGACAGTAGACATGGAGATATTTAGACAGTAGACCTGGAGATATTTAGACATATAGACAGTAGACCTGGAGATATTTAGACATATAGACAGTAGACCTGGAGACATTTAGACATTTAGACAGTAGACCTGGAGATATTTAGACATTTAGACAGTAGACCTGGAGATATTTAGACATTTAGACAGTAGACCTGGAGATATTTAGACAGTAGACCTGGAGATATTTAGACAGTAGACCTGGAGATATTTAGACAGTAGACCTGGAGATATTTAGACAGTAGACCTGGAGGTATTTGGAGACATTTAGACAGTAGACCTGGAGACATTTAGACAGTAGACCTGGAGATATTTAGACATTTAGACAGTAGACCTGGAGATATTTAGACATTTAGACAGTAGACCTGGAGATATTTAGACATTTAGACAGTAGACCTGGAGATATTTAGACATTTAGACAGTAGACCTGGAGACATTTAGACAGTAGACCTGGAGATATTTAGACAGTAGACCTGGAGACATATAGACAGTAGACCTGGAGATATTTAGACATATAGACAGTAGACCTGGAGATATTTAGACAGTAGACCTGGAGATATTTAGACAGTAGACCTGGAGACATAGTAGACCTGGAGACATTTAGACAGTAGACCTGGAGATATTTAGACAGTAGACCTGGAGATATTTAGACAGTAGACCTGGAGATATTTAGACAGTAGACCTGGAGATATTTAGACATTTAGACAGTAGACCTGGAGATATTTAGACATTTAGACAGTAGACCTGGAGATATTTACATTTAGACAGTAGACCTGGAGATATTTAGACAGTAGACCTGGAGATATTTAGACAGTAGACCTGGAGATATTTAGACAGTAGACCTGGAGACATTTAGACAGTAGACAGTAGACCTGGAGACATTTAGACATATAGACAGTAGACCTGGAGACATTTAGACATTTAGACAGTAGACCTGGAGATATTTAGACAGTAGACCTGGAGACATTTAGACAGTAGACCTGGAGATATTTAGACAGTAGACCTGGAGATATTTAGACAGTAGACCTGGAGATATTTAGACAGTAGACCTGGAGATATTTAGACAGTAGACCTGGATATATTTAGACAGTAGACCTGGAGATATTTAGACATATAGACATTTAGACAGTAGACCTGGAGGTATTTAGACCTGGAGATATTTAGACATTTAGACATTTAGACAGTAGACCTGGAGATATTTAGACATAAAGCACAGGATGCCACCGTACCAAATGTCTAATCTACATTTGATATGGATAATATGATTGTAGGCATGAAGCCTCAGCATCATACTACTTGTCAATGTGGCTGTTGGGTCAGGTGTTTGTGTGTGGGAGGGGGGTTGAGTTGATATTGACCCCATTCAGATTCCCCCCCCCCAACTTTGAGAACCACCAGCGTTCTTTCTGCTGTAAGTTTAGTAGAACTTTGTTACCCCTTTACACTCACTCAAATAGTTTTTGATTCATAAACGAATGCACTTCTGGTCACCGGCGACCGGACACATTATCTCAGCTCCACTGCTTCCACTATTCAATTTCAACAGAAAGCCTCCAATTTAGCTGTGGAGCACAGGGCTGTGAAACACAGATGTTTTTTGGTCATTGGTTTTGTGAACAGACCATGAAGACATACTCATCGTGTACCCTGAGGCAGTAAGAACACACACACACTCGAGCACGCACGCACTGCCTCATGTGTTTGTGTGGGGAAGTGTAAGAACAAGCACACACACACAGTTCTGCTCCACAATCCCCCACCCCCACCCACACCCAGTTCCCCACAATCCCCCCACCCACACACACACACAGACACCTGAGGCAGGAAGAAGCCAGCTCAGATCAACTCCAATACCTGTTGACATGGACAAAATATGTGTCAATACAACCCTGTCAACAGTCTGAGAGAAGGTCTGAAAGTTCAGTCAGTATTGTAGACAGGATAGATAGGAATGGTAACAGAACAGTCTGAGAGAAGGTCTGAAGGTTCAGTCAGTATTGTAGACAGGATAGATAGGAATGGTAACAGAACAGTCTGAGAGAAGGTCTGAAGGTTCAGTCAGTATTGTAGACAGGATAGATAGGAATGATAACAGAACAGTCTGAGAGAAGGTCTGAAGGTTCAGTCAGTATTGTAGACAGGATAGATAGGAATGTTAACAGAACAGTCTGAGAGAAGGTCTGAAGATTCAGTCAGTATTGTAAACAGAATAGATAGCAATGGTAACAGAACAGTCTGTTAGGTCTGAAGGGTTCAGTCAGTATTGTAGACAGGATAGATAGGAATGATAACAGAACAGTCTGAGAGAAGGTCTGAAGGTTCAGTCAGTATTGTAAACAGGATAGATAGGAATGGTAACAGAACAGTCTGAGAGAAGGTCTGAAGGTTCAGTCAGTATTGTAGACAGGATAGATAGGAATGATAACAGAACAGTCTGAGAGAAGGTCTGAAGGTTCAGTCAGTATTGTAGACAGGATAGATAGCAATGGTAACAGAACAGTCTGTTAGGTCTGAAGGTTCAGTCAGTATTATTAGAAGGCCTGAAGGTCTGTTGGACAGTGGCAGCAAAGAACCTCTATCTAAAGGACTGAATCCAGCTCAGCGTAGAGCAGACGACACACAGGATGGAGTGACATCAGGACACACAATATCCTGTGTCGGTCTACGACAGGGGTTCTTCAACTGTCCCGGCTGATGTCCTCCTCTTCGTCTGAAGATCGCTGATGTCCTCCTCTTCGTCTGAAGATCGGACCAATACGCAGCGTAGTTCGTGCTCAACATGTTTTAATGAAAGACGAATAAACGTGAACACTACACAACATACAAAAACAACGTGGCAAAACCGAAACAGTCCTATCTGGTGCTGAGAACACAGAGACAGGAAACAATCACACCACATAATACCCACAGAATATGGCTGCCTAAATATGGTTCCCAATCAGAGACAACGACAGATAGCTGCCTCTAATTGAGAACCAATCTACGCAACCATGAACATACACTACACCTAGAAAGGTAACAGCCCCATAAACATACAAAAACACATACATCACCCATGTCACACCCTGACCTAACCAAAATAACAAGGAAAACAAAGAATACTAAGGTCAGGGTGTGACACCAACAGGTCGATCGCAAGCTGCCAGTAGCTCGCGGTCCACACGTGAGTGTGACCTAATATACCTTCAGACCTAATATACCTTCAGACCTAATATACCTTCAGACCTAATATACCTTCAGACCTAATATACCTTCAGACCTAATATACCTTCAGACCTAATATACCTTCAGACCTAATATACCTTCAGACCTAATATACCTTCAGACCTAATATACCTTCAGACCTAATATACCTTCAGACCTAATATACCTTCAGACCTAATATACCTTCAGACCTAATATACCTTCAGACCTAATATACCTTCAGACCTAATATACCTTCAGACCTAATATACCTTCAGACCTAATATACCTTCAGACCTAATATACCTTCAGACCTAATATACCTTCAGACCTAATATACCTTCAGACCTAATATACCTTCAGACCTAATATACCTTCAGACCTAATATACCTTCAGACCTAATATACCTTCAGATATAAAAGTGTTTATTTTTATGTGTATATGATTGTGTAGTTTAATGCGTTTATTGCATTTTGATTTGTATTGTGGAGCTATACAGGACTCATCTGGAAAAGACACCTTGGTCTCAGCATTGACTCCCTGTCTAAATAAAGACACCTTGGTCTCAGCATTGACTCCCTGTCTAAATAAACACACCTTGGTCTCAGCATTGACTACCTGTCTAAATAAACACACCTTGGTCTCAGCATTGACTCCCTGTCTAAATAAAGACACCTTGGTCTCGGCATTGACTCTCTGTCTGAATAAAGACACCTGTCTAAATAAAGACACCTTGCATTGTCTAAAGACACCTTGGTCTCGGCATTGACTCCCTGTCTAAATAAAGACACCTTGGTCTCGGCATTGACTCCCTGTCTAAATAAAGACACCTTGGTCTCGGCATTGACTCCCTGTCTAAATAAAGACACCTTGGTCTCGGCATTGACTCTCTGTCTGAATAAAGACACATTGGTCTCAGCATTGACTCCCTGTCTAAATAAAGACACATTGGTCTCAGCATTGACTCCCTGTCTAAATAAAGACACCTTGGTCTCAGCATTGACTCCCTGTCTAAATAAAGACACCTTGGTCTCAGCATTGACTCCCTGTCTAAATAAAGACACATTGGTCTCAGCATTGACTCCCTGTCTAAATAAAGACACCTTGGTCTCAGCATTGACTCCCTGTCTAAATAAAGACACCTTGGTCTCAGCATTGACTCCGTCTAAATAAAGACACCTTGGTCTCAGCATTGACTCCCTGTCTAAATAAAGACACCTTGGTCTCAGCATTGACTCCCTGTCTAAATAAAGACACCTTGGTCTCAGCATTGACTCCCTGTCTAAATAAAGACACCTTGGTCTCAGCATTGACTCCTGTCTAAATAAAGACACCTTGGTCTCAGCATTGACTCCCTGTCTAAATAAACACACCTTGGTCTCAGCATTGACTCCCTGTCTAAATAAACACACCTTGGTCTCAGCATTGACTCCCTGTCTAAATAAAGACACCTTGGTCTCAGCATTGACTAAAGACACCTTGTCTAAATAAAGACACCTTGGTCTCAGCATTGACTCCCTGTCTAAATAAAGACACCTTGGTCTCAGCATTGACTCCCTGTCTAAATAAACTCCCTGTCTAAATAAACACCTTGGTCTCAGCATTGACTGACTCCTGTCTAAATAAAGACACCTTGGTCTCAGCATTGACTCCCTGTCTAAATAAACACACCTTGGTCTCACTCCCTGTCTAAATAAAGCATTGACTGACCCTGTCTAAATAAAGACACCTTGGTCTCGGCATTGACTCCTGTCTAAATAAAGACACCTTGGTCTCTGTCTGTCTAAATAAAGACACATTGGTCTCAGACACATTGACTGACCCTGTCTAAATAAAGACACATTGGTCTCAGCATTGACTCCCTGTCTAAATAAAGACACATTGGTCTGTCTAAATAAAGACACCTTGGCATTGACTAAAGACCCTGTCTAAATAAAGACACCTTGGTCTCAGCATTGACTCCCTGTCTAAATAAAGACACCTTGGTCTCAGCATTGACTCCCTGTCTAAATAAAGACACCTTGGTCTCAGCATTGACTCCCTGTCTAAATAAAGACACCTTGGTCTCAGCATTGACTCCCTGTCTAAATAAACACACCTTGGTCTCAGCATTGACTCCCTGTCCAAATAAAGACACCTTGGTCTCGGCATTGACTCTCTGTCTAAATAAAGACACCTTGGTCTCAGCATTGACTCCCTGTCTAAATAAAGACACCTTGGTCTCAGCATTGACTCCCTGTCTAAATAAAGACACCTTGGTCTCGGCATTGACTCTCTGTCTGAATAAAGACACATTGGTCTCAGCATTGACTCCCTGTCTAAATAAAGACACATTGGTCTCAGCATTGACTCCCTGTCTAAATAAAGACACCTTGGTCTCAGCATTGACTCCCTGTCTAAATAAAGACACCTTGGTCTCAACATTGACTCCCTGTCTGAATAAAGACACCTTGGTCTCAGCATTGACTCCCTGTCTGAATAAAGACACCTTGGTCTCAGCATTGACTCCCTGTCTAAATAAAGACACCTTGGTCTCGGCATTGACTCTCTGTCTAAATAAAGACACCTTGGTCTCAGCATTGACTCCCTGTCTAAATAAAGACACCTTGGTCTCAGCATTGACTCCCTGTCTAAATAAAGACACCTTGGTCTCGGCATTGACTCTCTGTCTGAATAAAGACACATTGGTCTCAGCATTGACTCCCTGTCTAAATAAAGACACCTTGGTCTCGGCATTGACTCCCTGTCTAAATAAAGACACCTTGGTCTCAGCATTGACTCCCTGTCAAAATAAAGAGTAAAACAAATTAAATAAACAAATCTCAGTATTAGACCCCACAACCTTCCAGCTACTATTTAATCAACACATTATCACACCCCTGGTTAGCCACTATATTATGCTAACCTATGGCAATATCTGCCAGTTCATTTCCAGCGATATTGCCCCTGTCTGTCTATGTGGTGCGTGTTTGTCTATCACTACCGTGTGAAGACAGCAGATGTGATAACCTTCTAGTGGGTTGACAGAAACAATTTCCCCAAAACCTTCTCAATTAAATGTTTTACAGAAAAGTAGGCAGAAGTAGATCATGAGGAGGTATATCATTTGTATCTGTTATTTGTTATTTGCAATCTTTGCCATGAAATGAACAGCAGCAGTACAGGACCGGCACATTAGACGGAACACTAGACGGGCAATTAAAGGGCCAGACGCGCAATTAAAGGGCCAGATGCACAATTAAAGGGCCAGATGCACAATTAAAGGGCCAGTTGCACAATTAAAGGGGAATAAAAAATTAAAAAACGTGTATTCGTTAGTTTTCTTCCAGACCTAATAAAGAGATGTATTCTGATGTGATAGAAGCATTGACATGGACTCAGAACATCCTATCCCCCCCCCCCTGTTATGAACAATTGTCATTTTGAGTGAAAAACAAAACAATGTCTACTCCAAGGGCCTGGGGAAGGACCTAGCTCTCACACTGGAAAAGGTTGCAGACACCTGGTTTAAGGTCTTTAGACAGTGGAATGACAATAAAAAACAAGAGGTAAACCATTAATAACCAAGAGGTAAACCAGTAATAACCAAGAGGAAAACCAGTAATAACCAAGAGGTAAACCATTAATAACCAAGAGGAAAACCATTAATAACCTAGAGGTAAACCATTAATAACAAGAGGTAAACCATTAATAACAAGAAGTAAACCAGTAATAACAACAAGAGGTAAACCATTAATAACCAAGAGGTAAACCATTAATAACCTAGAGGTAAACCATTAATAACAAGAGGTAAACCATTAATAACCAAGAGGTAAACCATTAATAACAAGAGGTAAACCATTAATAACAAGAGGTAAACCAGTAATAACAAGAGGTAAACCATTAATAACAAGAGGTAAACCAGTAATAACAAGAGGAAACCCATTAATAACCAAGAGGAAAACCATTAATAACCAGGAGGTAAACCATTAATAACCAAGAGGTAAACCATTAATAACCAAGCGGTAAACCATTAATAACCAAGAGGTAAACCATTAATAACCAAGCGGTAAAACATTAATAACCAAGACGAAAACCATTAATAACCAAGAGGAAACTCATTAATAACCAAGACGTAAACCATTAATAACCAAGAGGTAAACCAGTAATAACAAGAGGTAAACCATTAATAACCAAGAGGTAAACCAGTAATAAAAAGAGGTAAACCATTAATAACCAAGAGGTAAACCATTAATAACCAAGATGAAAACCATTAATAACCAAGAGGAAACCCATTAATAACCAATACGTAAACCATTAATAACCAAGATGAAAACCATTAATAACAAGAGGTAAACCATTAATAACAAGAGGTAGAGTATAACCCTGTATAGCCCTGTATAACCATGTATAACCCTGTATAACTGTACATAACCCTGTACAACCCTGTATAACCCTGTATAACCCTGTATAACAATACATAACCCCGCATAACCCTGCATAACCCTGTATAACCCTGTATAACTGTACATAACCCTGTACAACCCTGTATAACCCTGTATAACCCTGTATAACCCTGTATAACCCTGCATAACCCTGTATAACACTGTATAACTGTACATAACCCTGTACAACCCTACATAACCCTGTATAACCCTGTATAACCCTGTACAACCCTGTATAACCCTGTATAACCCTGTATAATAGCCCTGTATAACCCTGTATAACCCTGTATAACCCTGTATAACCCTACATAACCCTGTATAACCCTGTATAAAACCTGTATAACCCTGCACAACCCTACATAACCCTGTATAACCCTGTATAACCCTGTATAACCCTGTATAACCCTGTACAACCCTACATAACCCTGTATAACCCTGTATAACCCTATATAGCCCTGTATAACAATACATAACCCCGCATAACCCTGTACAACCCTACATAACCCTGTACAACCCTACATAACCCTGTATAACCCTGTATAACCCTACATAACCCTGTATAACCCTGTATAGCCCTGTATAACCCTGTATAACCCTGTATAACCCTGTACAACCCTACATAACCCTGTATAACCCTGTATAACCCTGTACAACCCTACATAACCCTGTATAACCCTGTATAACCCTGTATAACCCTGCATAACCCTGTATAGCCCTGTATAACCCTGTATAACCCTGTATAACCCTGTATAACCCTACATAACCCTGTATAACCCTGTATAACCCTGTATAGCCCTGTATAACCCTGTATAACCCTGTATAACCCTGTACAACCCTACATAACCCTGTATAACCATGTATAACCCTGTGGAGAGGGTAGTAAGTTTTAAGTTCCTCGGCGTACACATCACAAACAAACTGAATTGGTCCACCCACACAGACAGCATCGTGAAGAAGGCGCAGCAGCGCCTCTTCAACCTCAGGAGGCTGAAGAAATTCGGCTTGTCACCAAAAGCACTCACAAACTTCTACAATTGCACAATCGAGAGCATCCTGTCGGGCTGTATCACCGCCTGGTACGGAAACTGCTCCGCCCACAACCGTAAGGCTCTCCAGAGGGTAGTGAGGTCTGCACAACGCATCACCGGGGGCAAACTACCTGCCCTCCAGGACACCTAAACCACCCGATGTCACAGGAAGGCCATAAAGATCATCAAGGACAGCAACCACCCGAGCCACTGCCTGTTCACCCCGCTATCATCCAGAAGGCGAGGTCAGTACAGGTGCATCAAAGCTGGGACCGAGAGACTGAAAAACAGCTTCTATCTCAAGGCCATCAGACTGTTAAACAGCCACCACTAACATAGAGTGGCTGCTGGCAACACACTGACTCATCTCCAGCCACTTTAATAATGGGAATTGATGGGAAATGATGTAAAATATATCACTAGCCACTTTAAACAATGCTACCAAATATAATGTTCCCTACATTATTCATCTCATATGTATACGTATATACTGTACTCTATATCATCTACTGCATCCTTATGTAATACATGTATCACTAGCCACTTTAACTATGCCACTTTGTTTACATACTCATCTCATATGTATATACTGCACTCAATACCATCTACTGTATCTTGCCTATGCTGCTCTGTACCATCACTCATTCATATATCTTTATGTCTATAAGGTAGTAGTTTTGGAATTGTTAGCTAGATTACTTGTTGGTTATTACTGCATTGTCGGAACTAGAAGCACAAGCATTTCGCTACACTCGCACTAACATCTGCTAACCATGTGTATGTGACAAATAAAAATTGATTTAATTTATTAAACATGTTGAACTCTAACCAGGCTTTCGTCCACAGAAGAAAACCGTTACAGTGCATCCGGAAAGAAAGACCCCATTTCCACATTTTGTTACATTACAAAACCTTATCCTAAAATCTATTCAAAATAAAAATGCTCATTAATCTACAAACAATACCCCATCATGACAAAGCAAAAACTGTTTTTTTTTTTAAATGTTTACGTGTGTATGTATATATATTTTAAAAAAAAACTGAAGTATCACGTTTGCATAAGTATTCCGACAATGTACTCAGAACTTTGTTGAAACACCTTTGGCAGCGATATATTATATTATATATATATTATAGCCTTGAGTCTGTAGCTTGGCACATCTGTATTTTGAGAGTTTCTCTCATTCTTCTGGGGCGGCAAGGTAGCCTAGTGGTTAGAGCGTTGGGCCAGTAACCGCAAGGTTGCAAGTTCCCCAAGCTGACAAGGTACAAATCTGTCAGTTAACCCACTGTTCATAGGCTGTCATTGAAAATAAGATAAATAAATAAAATTAAAATAAATAAGAATGTGTTCTTAACTTCTTATGGCTGGGGGGCAGTATTGAGTAGCTCGGCCTGCTCCTCCAGTCTCAGTTGCTAATATATGCATATTATTGTCGTTTGGTGGTGACCTAACATAATAGTTTGTGGTGCTTTTGCTGTAAAGCATATTTGAAATCGGAAACTGTGGTGGGATTAACAACAAGATTACCTTTAAAATGATATAAAATACATGTATGTTTGAGGAATTTTAACTATGAGATTTTTGATGTTTCGAATTTGGCGCCCTGCACTTTCACTGGCTGTTGTCATGTCGATCCCGATAGCGGGATCCAAGCCATAAGAAGTTTTAACTGACTTGCCTAGTTAAATAAAGGTAAAATGTTTTGTTTTAAATGACCTGCAGATCCTCTCAAGCTCTGTCAAGTTGGATGGGGAGCGTCGCTGCACAACTATTTTCAGGTCTCCAGAGATGTTCGATGGGGTTCAAGTCCGGGCTCTGGCTGGGCCACTCAAGGACATTCAGAGACTTGTCCCAAAGCCACTCCTGCATTGTCTTGGATGTGTGCTTATGGTGTGTGCCATCTCTCCCTCTTTCTCTCTCTCCCTCTTTTCTCTCTCTCCCCCTCTCCCCTTTTCTCCCCCTACCTCCAGAGTGGAGAGAGATGGTGGAAGGGGGAGAGAGGGCGAGAGAGACTGGAGGGAGGGGGAGAAAGAGACTGGAGGGAGGGGGAGAAAGGAGGAGAGATGGAGAAAGAGACTGGAGGGAAGGGGAGAAAGGAGGAGAGATGGAGAGAGAGACTGGAGGGAAGGGGAGAAAGGGGGGAGAGCTCCATAGGGAGGGAGAGATATAATATCTGAGACCTTTCTCCCCCTCCCTCCAGTGTCTCTCTCCCCCTCTCCCCCTTTCTCCTCTTCCTTCCAGTCTCTATTTCCCTCTTTCCCCATTACTCTCCCCCTCCCTCCTGTCTCTCTCTCCCCCTCTCCCCGTTCCGCCATCTCTCCCCACTCTCCCCCCTTTCTCCCCTCCCTCCTGTCTCTCTCTCCCCCTCTCCCCGTTCCGCCATCTCTCTCCACTCTCCCCATTACTCTCCCCTCCCTCTTGTCTCTCTCTCCCCCTCTCCCCGTTCCGCCATCTCTCTCCACTCTCCCCATTACTCTCCCCTCCCTCCTGTCTCTCTCTCCCCCTCTCCCCGTTCCGCCATCTCTCTCCACTCTCCCCTTTCTCCCCCTCCCTCCTGTCTCTCTCTCCCCCTCTCCCTGTTCCGCCATCTCTCTCCACTCTCCCCATTACTCTCCCCTCCCTCTTGTCTCTCTCTCCCCCTCTCCCCGTTCCGCCATCTCTCTCCACTCTCCCCATTACTCTCCCCTCCCTCCATTCTCTCGTCACTTTTATTTCCTCTCTCCAGTCTCTCTCTCCACTCTGCCAGGTGTTCCTAAATAAACATTGTCCTAATTGTTCTTCAAGGTTTGTGAGATAAAAGTCTGAAAATGTATGCCCTCACTACTATAAGTTGCTCTGGATAAGAGAGTCTGCTAAATGTGAGAAACACCAGTGTTGTTTTGTTGTGTTCCCCAGAGCAGGTCTCAGATCAGTTATTAACTAGGCCATCACTTACTCTGCCGTTCACAGAGCAGGTCTTATATCAGTTCTTAACTAGGCCATGATTTACTCTGCCATTAGAGAGCAGTTCTTAATTACACTATCATTTGTGACTCGATTCAGGAAACTAGGCATATGTGGCAAGTCATGATTTCACAGGAGAGACGTTACAACGTATTATTATCATAATTTTTTTATCAAAACGTGTTTTTTTGGCAGAAATGCCGTCTCGAACATGTGAACTTTCATGTAACAAACGTGTATGCCATCTGTAAACACGAATACAATTGTTCAATTATGAACCTTGTTGCCACAGAAAAAAGCTGTGCAACCTTCCCACTAGCCATGATTGGCTGAGATAATGAGTGGGCTGGACTTGCTGAGAGATGAGTTTGGATTTGTAACGGCGGTCTTCGTTTGTGGAAAGAGAGTCGGACCGAAATGCAGCGTGTTGGTTACTCATGACTTTAATGAATGAAATGCGGTACATGAAATAACTCAGAATACAAAACAACAAACAGAACGTGAAACTAATTACAGCCTATCTGGTGACTACAACACAGAGACAGGAACAAACACCCACGAAATACAAAGCGAAACTGAGGCTGCCTAAATACGGTTCCCAATCCAAGACAACAAGAATCACCTGACTGATTGGGAATCGCCTCAGGCAGCCAATCCTTTACCACACCCCTAATCAGCCGCGATCCCAAATATTACAAACCCCAATACGACAACAACATATAAACCCATGTCACACCCTGGCCTACCCAAACATATAACGAAAACACAAAATATATTGACCAAGGCGTGACAGGATTGGTCTGCCATATAGAAGGCTGCTGTCTATTTGAGCTTGTCAGTCTGTTTTGGTGATTCTGTCGAACGTGGCTTTTAAAATAAATGTAGTGGAGCTGCTTAAGTGTTGCTCTCCACTTTCTGGAGGACCGAGTTTTGAAATCAGTGGAATTAGAGTCTGATAGCCACGGAGATGGAGAAAACACCTGTCTCCGGATTACATCTTCAAATTAAGGGCAACAGTGGCATGGCATTTCTAACAGGGAGACGAGTCCATCACGCATGATGATGTATTCAGGTAAGATAGTCTAGCGTTAGCTAGCTACATTTTCAGATATTACACATTCATAATTTTGACAGAAAGTAGTTTCATTTCAAGCTAAATAAAACTTTAAGCTAGTTAGCTGGTTGGTTCCTTAGCTTACGTTAATAATATTTGTATCTCAGAGCCGTATTCATGCAGGGTAGCAACGACGTGATTTGACACTGTGTTCATTGTTGTTTAACTAGCTAACATTAGCTGGCTGGCTCGTTAGCTAACGTTACGTGACGTGTGTTATCTTAAACTTTGTTTAACTAGCTAGGTTTATTGTTTACCTAGCGAGCGACATTTCTTAAGCTAAAGTGTACAATTAGCAAGCTAGCTAACGCTGGCTGGCTCCCTAGCTGAGGTTATTATTCATATCCCAGTGCTGTTTGCTTTTCTAGTTACAGCCTGATGTTAGCTAGCTAACGCTGGCTGGCTCCCTAGCTGAGGTAATTATTCATATCCCAGAGCTGTTTACTTTTCTAGTTAGAGCCTAATGTTAGCTAGCTAACGCTGGCTGGCTCCCTAGCTGAGGTAATTATTCATATCCCAGAGCTGTTTGCTTTTCTAGTTAGAGCCTAATGTTAGCTAGCTAACGCTGGCTGGCTCCCTAGCTGAGGTAATTATTCATATCCCAGAGCTGTTTGCTTTTCTAGTTAGAGCCTAATGTTAGCTAGCTAACGCTGGCTGGCTCCCTAGCTGAGGTTATTATTCATATCCCAGTGCTGTTTGCTTTTCTAGTTAGAGCCTAATGTTAGCTAGCTAACGCTGGCTGGCTCCCTAGCTGAGGTTATTATTCATATCCCAGAGCTGTTTGCTTTTCTAGTTACAGCCTAATGTTAGCTAGCTAACATTGAACCTGGTTGGTTATCTCCCTGCACTGTGGCAATGTTGGCCCTGTTCATTGTTTGACTAGCTAACATTGTCTGGCTGGCTCTTGAGGATTGACCACAAGTTCTCAACAGGATTAAGGTCTGGGGAATTTCCTGGCCATGGACCCAAAATATCAATGTTTTGTTCCCCGAGCCACTTAGTTATAACTTTTGCCTTGTGGCAAGGTGCTCCATCATGCTGGAAAAGGCATGGTTCGTCACCAAACTGTTCCTGGATGGTTGGGAGAAGTTGCTCTCGGAGGATGTCTTGGTATCATTCTTTATTCCTGGCTGTGTTCTTTGGCAAAATTGTGAGTGATCCCACTCCCTTGGCTGAGAAGCAACCCCACACATGAATGGTCTCAGGAGGCTTTACTGTTGGCATGACACAGGTCTGATGGTAGCGCTCACCTTGTCTTCTCCGGACAAGCTTTTTTCCGGATGCCCCAAACAATCGAAAAGGGGATTCACAGTTTTTCTACTTCCGGGTTGGAGCGAGCAGTCGCATCCGCACTTCGGTCTGCACTTCGGTCTGCAGGTAGTATAACTTTTCATTACATTTCATTATAGTACAACGGTTTGATTTGTCTAATCTTAGCAATTTCTTCTTAGCTAGCTACATAGCCGTCTTTATATCAAAGATAATTGCGTAATTATCGTATTTCGTCGTCCTAACGTATCTGCCCAGCAGCTAGCCAGCTAGCTAACGCCCACCGTCTACATAGCTAGCTACATAGCCGTCTCTGTATCAAAGATAATTGTGTAGATAATTGTGTAGTCCACAGGTAGTATCACATTTTCATTTCATTTCGTTACAGTACAACGGTTTGATTTGTTTGATCGTAGCTAGCTACATAGCTAGCTGCATAGCCGTCTCTGTATCAAAGATAATTGTGTAGTCTAGAGCGATTTTCTAGGTTACCTAGCCAGCTATTGTCGTTCTTTTAACGCAACGTAACGTAATCAACACTGCTAGCTAGCCAGCTAGCCCCCGAATCAACAACGCAGCCACTGCCAGCTAGCATACAAAGTCAACAACGCAGCCACTGCCAGCTAGCCTACTTCAGCAGTACTGTATCATTTTTAATCATTTTAGTCAATAAGATTCTTGCTACGTAAGCTCAACTTTCTGAACATTCGAGACGTGTAGTCCACTTGTCATTCCAATCTCCTTTGCATTAGCGTAGCCTCTTCTGTAGCCTGTCAACTATGTGTCTGTCTATCCCTGTTCTCTCCTCTCTGCACAGACCATACAAACGCTCCACACCGCGTGGCCGCGGCCACCCTAATCTGGTGGTCCCAGCGCGCACGACCCACGTCTCCGGTAGCCTCTGGAACTGCCGATCTGCGGCCAACAAGGCAGAGTTCATCTCAGCCTATGCCTCCCTCCAGTCCCTCGACTTCTTGGCACTGACGGAAACATGGATCACCACAGATAACACGGCTACTCCTACTGCTCTCTCTTCGTCCGCCCACGTGTTCTCGCACACCCCGAGAGCTTCTGGTCAGCGGGGTGGTGGCACCGGGATCCTCATCTCTCCCAAGTGGTCATTCTCTCTTTCTCCCCTTACCCATCTGTCTATCGCCTCCTTTGAATTCCATGCTGTCACAGTTACCAGCCCTTTCAAGCTTAACATCCTTATCATTTATCGCCCTCCAGGTTCCCTCTGAGAGTTCATCAATGAGCTTGATGCCTTGATAAGCTCCTTTCCTGAGGACGGCTCACCTCTCACAGTTCTGGGCGACTTTAACCTCCCCACGTCTACCTTTGACTCATTCCTCTCTGCCTCCTTCTTTCCACTCCTCTCCTCTTTTGACCTCTCCCTCTCAACTTCCCCCTACTCACAAGGCAGGCAATACGCTCGACCTCATCTTTACTAGATGCTGTTCTTCCACTAACCTCATTGCAACTCCCCTCCAAGTCTCCGACCACTACCTTGTATCCTTTTCCCTCTCACTCTCATCCAACACTTCCCACACTGCCCCTACTCGGATGGTATCGCGCCGTCCCAACCTTCGCTCTCTCTCCCCCCGCTACTCTCCTCTTCCATCCTATCATCTCTTCCCTCTGCTCAAACCTTCTCCAACCTATCTCCTGATTCTGCCTCCTCAACCCTCCTCTCCTCCCTTTCTGCATCCTTTGACTCTCTATGTCCCCTATCCTCCAGGCCAGCTCGGTCCTCCCCTCCCGCTCCGTGGCTCGACGACTCATTGCGAGCTCACAGAACAGGGCTCCGGGCAGCCGAGCGGAAATGGAGGAAAACTCGCCTCCCTGCGGACCTGGCATCCTTTCACTCCCTCCTCTCTACATTTTCCTCTTCTGTCGCTGCTAATAAAGCCAATTTCTACCACTCTAAATTCCAAGCATCTGCCTCTAACCCTAGGAAGCTCTTTGCCACCTTCTCCTCCCTCCTGAATCCCCCTCCCCCTCCCCCCCTCCTCCCTCTCTGCAGATGACTTCGTCAACCATTTTGAAAAGAAGGTTGACGACATCCGATCCTCGTTTGCTAAGTCAAACGACACCGCTGGTTCTGCTCACACTGCCCTACCCTGTGCTCTGACCTCTTTCTCCCCTCTCTCTCCAGATGAAATCTCGCGTCTTGTGACGGCCGGCCGCCCAACAACCTGCCCGCTTGACCCTATCCCCTCCTCTCTTCTCCAGACCATTTCCGGAGACCTTCTCCCTTACCTCACCTCGCTCATCAACTCATCCCTGACCGCTGGCTACGTCCCTTCCATCTTCAAGAGAGCGAGAGTTGCACCCCTTCTGAAAAAACCTACACTCGATCCCTCCGATGTCAACAACTACAGACCAGTATCCCTTCTTTCTTTTCTCTCCAAAACCCTTGAACGTGCCGTCCTTGGCCAGCTCTCCCGCTATCTCTCTCAGAATGACCTTCTTGATCCAAATCAGTCAGGTTTCAAGACTAGTCATTCAACTGAGACTGCTCTTCTCTGTATCACGGAGGCGCTCCGCACTGCTAAAGCTAACTCTCTCTCCTCTGCTCTCATCCTTCTAGACCTATCGGCTGCCTTCGATACTGTGAACCATCAGATCCTCCTCTCCACCCTCTCTGAGTTGGGCATCTCCGGCGCGGCCCACGCTTGGATTGCGTCCTACCTGACAGGTCGCTCCTACCAGGTGGTGTGGCGAGAATCCGTCTCCTCACCACGTGATCTCACCACTGGTGTCCCCCAGGGCTCTGTTCTAGGCCCTCTCCTATTCTCGCTATACACCAAGTCACTTGGCTCTGTCATAACCTCACATGGTCTCTCCTATCATTGCTATGCAGACGACACACAATTAATCTTCTCCTTTCCCCCTTCTGATGACCAGGTGGCGAATCGCATCTCTGCATGTCTGGCAGACATATCAGTGTGGATGACGGATCACCACCTCAAGCTGAACCTCGGCAAGACGGAGCTGCTCTTCCTCCCGGGGGAAGGACTGCCCGTTCCATGATCTCGCCATCACGGTTGACAACTCCACTGTGTCCTCCTCCCAGAGCGCTAAGAACCTTGGCGTGATCCTGGACAACACCCTGTCGTTCTCAACTAACATCAAGGCGGTGGCCCGTTCCTGTAGGTTCATGCTCTACAACATCCGCAGAGTACGACCCTGCCTCACACAGGAAGCGGCGCAGGTCCTAATCCAGGCACTTGTCATCTCCCGTCTGGATTACTGCAACTCGCTGTTGGCTGGGCTCCCTGCCTGTGCCATTAAACCCCTACAACTCATCCAGAACGCCGCAGCCCGTCTGGTGTTCAACCTTCCCAAGTTCTCCCACGTCACCCCGCTCCTCCGCTCTCTCCACTGGCTTCCAGTTGAAGCTCGCATCCGCTACAAGACCACGGTGCTTGCCTATGGAGCTGTGAGGGGAACGGCACCTCAGTACCTCCAGGCTCTGATCAGGCCCTACACCCAAACAAGGGCACTGCGTTCATCCACCTCTGGCCTGCTCGCCTCCCTACCACTGAGGAAGTACAGTTCCCGCTCAGCCCAGTCAAAACTGTTCGCTGCTCTGGCCCCCCAATGGTGGAACAAACTCCCTCACGACGCCAGGACAGCGGAGTCAATCACCACCTTCCGGAGACACCTGAAACCCCACCTCTTTAAGGAATACCTAGGATAGGATAAAGTAATCCTTCTCATCCCCCCCCCTTAAAAGATTTAGATGCACTATTGTAAAATGGCTGCTCCACTGGATGTCATAAGGTGAATGCACCAATTTGTAAGTCGCTCTGGATAAGAGCGTCTGCTAAATGACTTAAATGTAAATGTAATTCATCAGAGAAAATGACTTTACCCCAGTCCTCAGCAGTCCAATCTCTGTACCCTTTGCAGAATATCAGTCTGTCCCTGATGTTTTTCCTGGAGAGAAGTAGCTTCTTTACTGCCCTCCTTGACACCAGGCCATCCTCCAAAAGTCTTGGCCTCACTGTGCGTGCAGATGCACTCACACCTGCCTGCTGCCATTCCTGAGGAAGCTCTGGACTGGTGGTGCCCCGATCACGCAGCTGAACCAACTTAAGGAGATAGTCCTGGTGCTTGCTGGACTTTCTTGGGCGCCCTGAAGCGTTCTTCACAACAATTGAACCGCTCTCGTTGAAGTTCTTGATGATCCGATAAATGGTTGATTTAGGTGCAATCTTACTGGCATCAATATCCTTGCCTGTGAAGACATTTTTGTGCAAAGCAATGATGACGGCACGTGTCTCCTTGCAGGTAACCATGGTTGACAGAGGAAGAACAATGATTCCAAGCACCACCCTCCTTTTGTGTCAGTGCTGAAATGCAGTGGAAATGTTTTTGGGGGGATTCAGTTAATTTGCATGGCAACGAAGGACTTTGCAATTAATTCCAATTCATCTGATCACTCTTCATAACATTCTGGATTATATACAAATTGCCATCATACAAACTGAGGCAGCAGACTTTGTGAAAATTCTCAAAACCTTTGGCCACGACTATATTGTATATGGAATAGGGTGTATATGGAATAGGGTGTATATGGAATAGGGTATCATTACGATACTATTGTATATGGAATAGGGTGTATATGGAATAGGGTGTCATTAGGGCACTAGTGTATATGGAATAGGATTTCATTAGGATGCTCTAGTCGGCTGGCCCTCGCTACATATTCGTCGCCAGACCCACTGGACACTAGTCTATAGTCCATTAGGGTGTTATCTCAGGACACTGGTGTATAGGAATACCCATCCGTATATGGAATAGCAGGTGTCATTCAGGATCACTAGTGTATAGGAATAGGGTGTCATTAGGATACTAGTGTATATATAATAGGGTGTATATGGAATAGGGTACATGACCATCTGATCATTGTCATTATGGGCAGTAGTGTATATGGAATAGGTGTATATGGAATATGGTGTCATTAGGATACTAGTGTATATTGAGTAGGGTGTCATTAGGACACTAGTGTATAGGAATAGGTGTCATTAGGAATAGGGTGTATAGGGATAGGGTGTCATTAGGACACTAGTGTAAATGGAATATGGTGTCATTAGGACACTAGTGTATAGTGAAGGAATAGGGTGTCATTAGGACACTAGTGTGTATATGGACACTAGTGTATAGGAATAATAGGGTGTTATTAGGACACTAGTGTATAGGAATAGGGTGTCATTAGGACACTAGTGTATAGGAATGGTGGAATATGGTGTCATTAGGACACTAGTGTATAGGAATAGGGTGTTATTAGGACACTAGTTTATATGGAATAGGTGTGTATGTGGAATAGGGTGTCATTAGGACACTAGTGTATATGGGATAGGGTGTATAGAGGATAGGTGTCATTAGGACACTAGTGTATATGGAATAGGGTGTATAGAGGATAGGCGTGTCATTAGGACACTAGTGTATATGGAATATGGTGTCATTAGGACACTAGTGTATAGGAATAGCAGAGATGGGACCAAGTAATTGTTTTACAAGTCTCAAGTAAGTCTCAAGTCTACATTTGCTATATAGTGCATTACTTTTTGACCAGGAACCAAAGGGTTAACCCATCAGGTCAAAAGTAGTGGCACTATGTAGAGAATAGTGTGCTGTTTAGGACTCAGAGTTTTCCCTTTTCCCTGGCTCTAAAGAGAGGTGGTTTGTTAATGGTTGCAACTGCTATCCTGTTGCACTAAACAGACCACTTAGGGTGAAATGAAAACAATGTGCTGAGCAAATGTCAAATTGGCTTTTACAAAATTAGGGTGTACAACAGACCATGTATTCACCCTGCACACCCTAATTGACAAACAAAGAAACTTGATGGAAAGTGGTGTTGGGGGTAAAACATACGACATTATAAAATCCATGTACACAAACAACAAGTGTGCGGTTAAAATTGGCAAAAAAACACACGTTTCTTCCCATAGGGCCGTGAGGTGAAACAGGGATGCAGCTTGAGCCCCACCCTCTTCAACATATATATCAACGAATTGGCGCGGGCATTAGAACAGTCTGCAGCACCCGGCCTCACCCTACTAGAATCTGAAGTCAAATGTCTACTATTTGCTGATGATCTGGTGTTCCGGTCCACAACCAAGGAGGGCCTACAGCAGCATCTAGATCTTCTGCACAGATTCTGTCAGACCTGGGCCCTGACAGTAAATCTCAGTAAGACCAAAATAATTGTGTTCCAAAACATGTCCAGTCACCAGGACCACAAATACAAATTCCATCTGTACACCGTTGCCCTGCAGCACACAAAAAAACTATTCATACCTCGCCCTAAACATCAGCGCCACAGGTAACTTCCACAAGGCTGAGAACGAGCTGAGAGACAAGGCACAAAGGGCCTTCCATGCCATTTAAAGGAACATCAAATTCAACATACCAATTAGGATCTGGCTAAAAAATACTTGAATCAGTTATAGAACCCATTGCCCTTTATGGTTGTGAGGCCTGGGGTCCGCTCATCAACCAAGACTTCACAAAATGGGACAAACACCAAATTGAGACTGCATGCATAATTCTGCAATAATATCCTCCGTGTACAACGTAGAACACCAAATAATGCATGCAGAGCAGAATTAGGCCGATACCAGATAATTATCAAAATCCAGAAAAGAGCCGTTAAATTCTACAACCACCTAAAAGGAAGTGATTCCCAAACATTCCATAACAAAGCCATCACCTACAGAGAGATGAACCTGGAGAAGAGTCCCCTAAGCAAGCTGGTCCTGGGGCTCTGTTCACAAACACAAACACACACTACAGAGCCCCAGGACAACAGCACAATTAGACCCAACCAAATCATGTGAAAACAAAAACAAAATGACTTGACAAATTGGAAAGAACTGAGCAAACTAGAATGCTATTTGGCTCTAAACAGAGAGAAACAGTGGAGGAATACCTGACCACTGTGACTGACCCAAACTTAAGGAAAGCTTTGACTATGTACAGATTCAGTGAGCATAGCCTTGCTATTGAGAAAGGCCGCCGTTGACAGACCTGGCTCTCAAGAGAAGACAGACTATGTGCTCACTGCCCACAAAATGAGGTGGAAACTGAGCTGCACTTCCTAACCTCCTGTCAAATGTATGACCATATTAGAGACACATATTTCCCTCAGATTACACAGATCAAAAAAATAATCTACTGGGTGAAATACCACAGTGTGCCATCACATATCTACTGGGTGAAATACCACAGTGTGCCATCACATATCTACTGGGTGAAATACCACAGTGTGCCATCACATATCTACTGGGTGAAATACCACAGTGTGCAATCACATATCTACTGGGTGAAATACCACAGTGTGCCATCACATATCTACTGGGTGAAATACTACAGTGTGCCATCACATATCTACTGGGTGAAATACCACAGTGTGCCATCACATATCTACTGGGTGAAATACCACAGTGTGCCATCACATATCTACTGGGTGAAATACCACAGTGTGCCATCACATATCTACTGGGTGAAATACCACAGTGTGCCATCACATATCTACTGGGTGAAATACCACAGTGTGCCATCACATATCTACTGGGTGAAATAACAGTGTGCCATCACATATCTACTGGGTGAAATAGGACCACAGTGTGCCATCACACATCTACTGGGTGAAATACCACAGTGTGACATCACATATCTACTGGGTGAAATACCACAGTGTGCCATCACATATCTACTGGGTGAAATACCACAGTGTGCCATCACATATCTACTGGGTGAAATACCACAGTGTGCCATCACATATCTACTGGGTGAAATACCACAGTGTGCCATCACATATCTACTGGGTGAAATAGGAACAGTGTGCCATCACATATCTACTGGGTGAAATACCACAGTGTGCCATCACATATCTACTGGGTGAAATACCACAGTGTGCCATCACATATCTACTGGGTGAAATACCACAGTGTGCCATCACATATCTACTGGGTGAAATAACAGTGTGCCATCACATATCTACTGGGTGAAATATTACAGTGTGCCATCACATATCTACTGGGTGAAATACCACAGTGTGCCATCACATATCTACTGGGTGAAATACCACAGTGTGCCATCACATATCTACTGGGTGAAATAGGAACAGTGTGCCATCACATATCTACTGGGTGAAATACCACAGTGTGCCATCACATATCTACTGGGTGAAATAGGAACAGTGTGCCATCACATATCTACTGGGTGAAATACCACAGTGTGCCATCACATATCTACTGGGTGAAATACCACAGCGTGCCATCACATATCTACTGGGTGAAATACCACAGCGTGCCATCACATATCTACTGGGTGAAATACCACAGTGTGCCATCACATATCTACTGGGTGAAATAGGAACAGGTGCCATCACAACAGTTATTTGTGCACAAGAAAAGGGCAACCAGTGAAGAACAAACTCCATTGTAAATACAACCCATATTTATGTTTATTTATTTTCCCTCATTTGGTGTTTGAAATGTCTTTATTATTTTGGAATTTCTGGTTTAATGGACATTTTTATTGAATTTTATTATCTACTTCACTTGCTTCGGCAATGTTAACATATGTTTCAATAAAGATCAATGTTAACATATGAATATTTCAATAAAGATCAATGTTAACATATGTTTCAATAAAGATCAATGTTAACATATGTTTCAATAAAGATCAATGTTAACATATGTTTCAATAAAGATCAATGTTAACATATGTTTCCCATGCTAATAAAGAGCCATGTTAACATATGTTTCATGCTAATAAAGTTATATTGAAATTGAAATTGAGAGACAGAGGGAGAGAGGGAGACAGGGAGACAGAGAGAGAGAGAGGGGAGAGAGGGAGAGAGGGAAACAGGGAGACAGAGAGAGAGGGAGAGAGGGAGACGGGGAGACACGGAGAGAGATGGGAGAGAGGGAGAGAGGGAAACAGGGAGACAGGGAGAGAGAGAGGGGAGAGAGGGAGACAGGGAGAGAGAGAGGGGAGAGAGGGAGAGAGGGAGACACAGAGAGAGAGAGGGGAGAGAGGGAGAGAGGGAAACAGGGTGATAGGGAGAGAGAGAGACAGGGAGACAGGAGAGAGAGAGGGGATAGAGGAGAGAGGGAAACAGGGAGACAGAGAGAGAGGGAGAGAGGAAGACAGGGAGACACAGAGAGAGAGAGGGAGAGAGAGGGAGAGAGGAAACAGGGTGACAGGGAAGAGAGAGGGAAACAGGAGACAGGCAGAGAGAGAGAGGGGAAAGAGGGAGACAAGGAAAGTAGTGGGAGATGAGGGAGAGAGGGAAACAGGGAGACAGGGAGAGTGGGAGACAGGGAGACAGAGAGAGAGAGTGGTTTGTTAGAGGGAGAGAGGGAAACAGGGGACAGGAGAGAGAGAGGGGAGAGAAAGAGGGAAACAGGGAGAGAGGGAGAGCAAATGGAATTGGGAGACAGGGAGACAGAGAGAGGGGTGAGAGGGAAACAGGAAGACAGGGAAAGAAAGAGGGGAAAGAGGGAGAGAGGGAAACAGGGAGACAGGGATAAGGGAGACAGGGAGACAAACAAGAGAGTGGGAGAGAGGGAGAGAGGGAAACAGGGGACAGGGAGAGAGAGAGGGGAGAGAGGGCATTAGAACAGAGAGAGGGAACTAGAATCTGAAGTCAAAGAGATTTGGGAGAGAGGAGACAGGAGACAGAGAGAGGGGTGAGAGGGAAACAGGAAGACAGGGAGAGAGAGAGGGGAGACCTGGGAGACAGGGAAACAGGAGACAGAGAGAGATTGGGAGACAGGGAGACAGAGAGGGAGAGAGGGGACCACAAAGAGGGAAACAGGGGACAGAGAGAGAGAGAGAAAAGAGAGAGGAGAGAGGGAAACAGGGAGACAGGGAGAGAGACTTCCAGAGAGGGAGACAGAGAGAGAGAGAGGGACAGAGGGCCTTCCATGGGAAACAGGGAGACATCAAGATTCAAGAGGGAGACGGGGAGACACGGAAAAAGATGGGAGAGAGGGAGAGAGGGAAACAGGGAGACAGGGAGAGAGAGAGAGGGAGAGAGGGAGACAGGGAGAGAGAGAGGGGAGAGAGGGAGAGAGGAAACAGGGAGACAGGGGAGAGGGAGAGAGGGAGTACAACGAGAGAGAGAGATGCAGAGCAGAGAGAGGGAGAGAGGGAAACAGGGAGACAGAAAAGGGAGAGTTAAAGACAGGGACCACCAGAGAAGAGAGGGAGAGAGGGAAACAGGGAAACAGGGTGACACCTAGAGAGAGAGGGAAACAGGGAGACAGGGAGAGAGAGAGAGGGAAAGAGGGAGACAAACACAAAGAGGGGAGAGAGGGAGCCCCAGGGAAACAGGGAGAAGGGAGAGAGGGAGACAGGGAAACAAAACAAGATGGGGACAAATAGGAAAGAAGGGAAACAGGGGGACAGGGAAGAGAGAGGGGAGACAGGGAGGAGGGAAACCTGAGAGAGGGAGAGAGAGGGGAGAGAGGGAGACAGGGAGACAGAGAGAGGGGTGAGAGGGAAACAGGAAGACAGGGAGAGAGAGAGGGGAGAGAGGGAGAGAGGGAAACAGGGAGACAGGGAGAGAGGGAGACAGGGAGACAGAGAGAGAGAGAGGGGAGAGAGGGAGAGAGGGAAACAGGGGGACAGGGAGAGAGAGGGGAGAGAGGAGAGAGGGAAACAGGGAAAGGAGAGAGAGAGGGAGAGAGGGAGACAATGGAGACAGAGAGAGGGGTGAGAGGGAAACAGGAAGACAGGGAGAGAGAGAGGGTGAAAGAGAGGGAAACAGGGAGACAGAGAGTGGGAGACAGGGAGACAGAGAGGGAGTGAGGGGAGAGAGGGAGAGAGGGAAACAGGGGGAAATAGAGAGAGAGAGATCAGAGAGAGGGAGAAGGGAAACAGGGAGACAGGGAGAGAGAGAGTAGAGAGGGAGACAGATAGAGAGAGGGGAGAGAGGGAGAGAGGGAAACAGGGAGACAAGAGAGAGGGATCAGAGGGAGACTGGGGAGACACGGACAGAGAGAGATGGGAGATCTACTGGGAGAAGGGAAACAGGGAGACAGGGAGAGATCTAGAGGGGAGAGAGGGAGACAGGGAGAGAGAGAGGGAGACTGGAGAGAGGGAAACAGGAGACAGGGAGAGAGGGAGACAGGGAGACAGAGAGAGAGAGAGGGGATCACAGGGAGAGAGGGAAACAGGAGACAGAGAGAGAGGGAGAAGGGAGACAGGGAGACACATCAGAGAGAGGGAGAGAGGGAAGAGGGAAACAGGGTGACAGGGAGAGAGAGAGGGAAACAGGGAGACAGGGAGAGAGATCTACTGGGGAAAGAGGGAGACAAGTGTGAGAGAGAGAGGGGAGAGAGGGAGAGTGGAAACAGGGAGACAGGGAGAAGGGAGACAGGGAGACAGAGAGAGAGAGAGGGAAAGAGGGAGAGAGGCCAAACAGGGGGACAGGGAGAGAGAGAGGGAGAGAGGGAGAGAGGGAAACAGGGAGAGTGGGATCAGAGAGACTGGGGAGAAGGGAGACAGGTGAGACAGATCTACTGGGCGAAGGGAAACAGGAAGACAGGGACATATCTAGGGGAGAGAGGGAGAGAGGGAAACAGGGAGACAGAGAGAGAGAGAGAGAGAGTGAGCCATCACATAGAGAGGGGTGAAACAGGAGACATAGAGAGAGAGTAGAGAAGGAGACAGGGAGACAGATCTACTGGGCGAGAGGGAAACAGGAGACAGTGAGAGAGAGAGGTGAGATAGGGAGTGAGGGAAACAGGGAGACAGAGAGAGAGGAGACAGGGAGACAGAGAGGGAGAGAGGGGAGAGAGGGAGAGAGGGAAACAGGGAGACAGGGAGAGAGAGAGGGCATATTATCTACTTCACTTGCTTCGGCAATGTTAACATATGTTTCAATAAAGATCAATGTTAACATATGTTTCAATAAAGATCAATGTTAACATATGTTTCCCATGCTAATAAAGAGCCATGTTAACATATGTTTCCCATGCTAATAAAGCCCTTATATTGAAATTGAAATTGAGAGACAGAGAGAGAGGGAGAGAGGGAGACAGGGAGACAGAGAGAGAGAGGGGAGCGAGGGAGAGAGGGAAACAGGGAGACAGAGAGAGAGTGAGAGAGGGAGACAGGGAGACACAGAGAGAGAGAGAGGGGAGAGAGGGAGAGAGGGAAACAGGGAGACAGGGAGAGAGAAAGGGGAGAGAGGGAGACAGGGAGAGAGAGAGGGGAGAGAGGGAGAGAGGGAAACAGGGAGACAGGGAGAGAGGGAGACAGGGAGACAGAGAGAGAGAGAGGGGAGAGAGGGAGAGAGGGAAACAGGGCGACAGAGAGAGAGGGAGAGAGGGAGACAGGGAGACATAGAGAGAGAGAGGGGAGAGAGGGAGAGAGGGAAACAGGGTGACAGGGAGAGAGAGAGGGAAACAGGGGGACAGGGAGAGAGAGAGGGGAAAGAGGGAGACAAGGAGAGATTTAGAGGGAGAGAGGGAGAGAGGGAAACAAGGAGACAGGGAGACAGAGAGAGAGAGAGGGGAGAGAGGGAGAGAGGGAAACAGGGGGACAGGGAGAGAGAGAGGGGAGAGAGGGAGAGAGGGAAACAGG